>NC_056726.1:1615136324-1615311324 GCF_019279795.1 Protopterus annectens
AAAAAAATAAAGTCTCCAGGACCCCATACAGTATACGTACACATGAATGACGGATACCAGACACATATATAACCTGTAATGAGTAAGACGTCATTGACAAAAGGCAAATATAATGCTAAATAACCAATAAGCAATGCTAACCATAGCACAGCCAACTAAGTAATGTAAGCAATGTGTAGGGAAGCCAATACAATATGCCCACATGTACACCTCTTTAAGCAGTGCCAACCTGAAGTAAGCAGGTGTGCCCATAGTTTCGTCTTTTCTAAACCAGCCAATTACGGAAACATGTGGGAATATGGTCCTTCTTAAACCGAAGAGGTGGGAATCCGGCTCATAACTGGTTGTAGCATCCCCCTGTAGAAAGAATGGCTGGAGTGGGAGAAGGCACTCACTTTAGAGTGCAGCGCTCAGGCATCCAGGAGTCCAAATTCATGGTATGGCTCCTGGCAAAATGCAGACCTGGGACAGTCTCACCCATGACTTCACTAGTGCCACAGGTATCCCCCGGACTGGTGAGCAGGTCAGGCACCACCATGCAGACCTGAAGTGGTGGAGGGAGTTGTCCTGGAGCAGTGGATCCAGGAAGCAAGGCAGATGCAGAATGCCCCTGAACTAAGTACTCCTTCCACTATGTAGTTAATAATTGCCTAGCATGTGTATAGTATGGATAGGTATGGCTAAATATCACTGTACTTCTTTGACAGCTGCAGATGACCATGCTGTGAACCAGCAAGTCTATGATGCTAGGCTACAAAGGATACATCACGAGGCAGGTTAGTAAATAGCCTGCATGTAGTGTCATAACAAAAAAGTAAGAGCCTCAGAAAATGTTGTACTAGTATACAGAATTGTGTAATGTGCTGCGAATAAAGGTGTAATCCCTGCATTGCTTCTGTTTACTCTGCAGTCATATGTTGTTGTACTGTTGCAGTTATTAAATAGTACTGTTGTAGTAAGCAGTGTTACCCACACTGTGGTATGCAGATAAAATGTGTATGAAGTGCTGTATAACAATGTTGGAAGTGCAAGCAGGTCAGTCATATTAGACAAAATACATTGCAAAGCCTCACAACAATTGCCTGATAGCATAGTGTACAATGATCTTAACTGTAATGCTTTGGTCATACACAGCAAGGCTTTGGATCCCAGGAGTGCTAGTAAGTTCTATGCATAATCATTCCACACAACTGCACACAGTTTGTTAGAATGTTCAGAGAGAAAGCTGTATGCATATTTACACTTAACAACTGTACAGATTTTGCTAGAATGCTCAAATAGAGAGTGGTATACATATTCATACCCCTCAACTGTTCCAATCTGCCCAGTATGTCCTGATAAATGGTACACATCACCTGCCTTTTGCCCTGTTCCCCTGACAAATTAGTGTGATGATCCAAGAAATGTAGGCAGCTGTTAATGGCATATAACTGATAGTCAGACTTGTACATAGTCAGAGAATGTACATGCAATAAAACCTGTCATCCCAGCATCTCACCCAAAGTGTATGAGAGCAGTCTCAAAACATGTTGCATTAACACCTGCATCTTGTCAAGCCTGTATGTACGCCACAGGTCCCGTACATACTAACTACAAACATACCATTGTAGATATAATGCCATTGGGTAATGTAATAACACATGCAAGGGACAGACCACTGCAGTGGCTACAAATGTTGTGAAAACTACAAGAATTATTAGTTGTTAATTGAACTCTCTCTCTCTCTCAACCCTACCATATGTGCAAATATAACCGATTTACACAACTCATTTGGTGTGTCTTCACTCCTAACCTTTGTTGGGACATATGTCCTATTGTTTTATAAATATTCACATCTGTTTCTATGCATGTGCGATATTAAAATCCTACCATATCGGTGGCCTGTTGCCATCAATGAAACCTGCATGTTGTTGTAACAGCCACTGTTTACCCATATATGCATGTGTTCCGCCTACTCTACAACTATTTATATCTGGTGCCCTGGGTAATGGGAATACCTATGCATGCTGTTATAACTAATAGTGAATTCTGTTGACTATTACTAACCCATATCTGCCTTAAACATGCAATAACATAGCTCGTATGGGAAGGCCGGTCCCAGCGGACCCACATGTCCCACATCAGCTGGCCATGGCACCAGGCACCAGCACATCTGGGGCCCAGCCTGGGACCTCCTCGTTTGTTGGCCCTGCACCACCTTTGGGTGGAATTGCAGCAGAGGATGGGGCTCACCCCCCCCCGGGAGCAGGAGCAAAAAGGAACCTGTCACCCATGGTACGGTTCGGGCCATGGTGCATAGGGAGCTCAACAGGAAGATTCGAGACCGCCTACACCAGCTTGAGGGCAGAGTGATGCAACTAGAGGGCAAGCCTGCCCCTCCTACACAGCCCCCAGCACAGCCACCTTCTAGGCTGTGAAGGTGGAGTGGTGACTGCCCATGGGTGGGGACCTTAGTCCCACTGTATTCATTTGTGGGCTCATGGGCTTGCAACTTTCAAACACTCCTCCACGTCCAAGGTGTCCCCCCCACATGTGTCATATACTGCCCCTGTACGCATCTTGTTTGTTTTGTCTGTCATCCTACCCAACCTATCCTCTCTGATCATACCTACGATCCTTCCCCAACATCCCACTCTCATCTAAAAATAAAAGAAAAAAGGGCAATCTGTTCCCACAAAAAAAGCATGCCCCATACATAGCTGTCCATTTCACACACATGTCCACTGGACACATGTAAACATTTCTAATTGGCATCACAACATACTGTTGTTGTCTTCACCCCTCTCTCAGGGTTGTGAGTGTCCAAATGTACCACCAAATTTATTGCATATACACAGCCATTGATGTAGAAGAAATGGACAGCTATGAACCTTCCCTACACCCTTCCTGCACATCCCTAGCTACCTTGCCTACTGCATGGGGGTAAGCAGGAGTAAGCATTTTTAAGCAGCAGTGAGTGGGTTTCAGCCTGTTTGCATGGGGGTAAGCACTGCTTACACAGGTTAAGCAATCAAGAAGGTAACTGAGTGTAAGGAACTGTAACCAAAATTAACCACTGCTTACCATTGAGCAAACCCGTGCACACCCGCTCACAACTGCTTAAAAGTGCCTTAATCACTCCATATCCAATGGCCCTTGTTCTGCCCAGCAACAAAATAAATGGCCTCTGCAAGACTCAAAACCAGGACCATGCACACCACAGCTAATGTGATTTACCACTAAGCCATAGTAGATATACAGACATCTGATATTATCACAAACATATCCAGCACAGTCATTCAACAGTATAGGAAATGTATTTCATTATGTAGATATATGTGTGTGCGTTTATGTCCAGATATATCTACATATATATATATATATATATATATATATATATATATATATATATATATATATATATATATATATATATATATATATATATATAGATATATATATATATATATCAAGAATAAACCACGTGACAACAAAGCATTAACAAAGAATGAAAAGGAAAACACCAGCAACTCCTGTATTATGTCATGGTGTTGTCCTATATAATATCAAGACTCCCTCAGACAGACATGTGTCATTAATACACGCAAACATGTCTACATTGCCTAAACACATTACTTAAAGCATTTTATTTACATTAGTAAAACAGTTCATGTCCAATCATAATGTGAGAACAGTACTCTTGCAAGGTGCTGTGTGCAACATCATCATCATTAAAAAGTTAAATGAGGTAACCATAGAGGGACCGGTAGTGTCGTGTGTACACTGGGATCATCTGCATCACGTGTAACCTGGAACCTTTAGGAGTCATGTGCATACCAGGATCATGTGCCTGAGAGAGGGGTGAGGACAACAGTAGTATGTTGTGATGCAAATTAAAAAGGTTACATATGTCCAGTGGACACGTGTGTGAAATGGTCAGCTATGTCTGGGACAAAAGTCATTCTGTGAACAGATTGACCTTTTGTTTCCATTTTTGTAAGGTGAGAATGAGATGTTGGGGAAGGGGAGAAGGTATGCTCGTGGAGGATAGGTTGGGTAGCATGATAGACAAGACAGATAAGACAGCATGCAGGGGCAGTATATGACACATGTGGGGGAAACACCTTGGATGGGGAGGGGTGTTTGGCAGTCACAAGGCCATGAGTCCCCAAATGGAAACAGTGGAATGGAGGTCCCCACCTATGGGCAGCCACCACTGCACCTTTACAGTCCCAAAGGTGGCTGTGCTGGGGGCTGTCTAGTAGGGGCAGGCTCACCCACTAATTGTGCCACTCTGCCCTCTAGCTGGCATAGCTGGTCTCAAAACCCATTATTGAGCTCCCTACGCATCACTGCCTGGACCGTCTGGCATCTGACAAGTTCTTGTCTGGACCTGCTCCCAGGGGGTGCAAGCACCATCCTCAGTTGTGGTTCCACCTGAAGATGATGCAGAACCAACAGAGGTGGAGGTCCAAGGCTGGGCCCCAGACATGCTGGTGCCCAGTGCCATGGCCAGCTGAAGTGAGGCAGGTGGTTCTGCCAGGACCTGTAATCCCATACAGCCTATGGTGTTGCAGTTTTAACACAGATAAGGCTTAGTAATACTCAGCAGCATTCAGGATTACTTATAACAGCATGCATAGATATTACCATTAACCCAAGACAACAGATGTCATACATTTGCAGAGGGAGCACAACACATGCATATATACTGCATGACATCTGTCCAAAGCGTAGATGACTTGTGACTACAGCTATGAACAGTGGCCCGTTATAGGCATGTCACTGTGATAACCTCAAACAGTGACTGTCATACCACTGTTCCATGTGACGTATGTCTAATCAGGGATGCAATGTCAGTAACTCTCATCACTTTCACCGTGCACTGACTGCAATCCTCACACTATGCTTCTGAAGTTCACAGATGTGCGTTCTGTGAGTAACACAAGAAACAAATGGTTCCACACACTGACCAGTCCACAGATGACCCTACAGATGGGGGTTTCCTCACAAACAGAGTACTGTGTTGTCAGTTATTAAAACATGCAGACTAGCCATTACCACACACAACCTGTTAAACAGCAGTAGTCTGAATGAAGCATAGCTACACTTACATGCTGTAGTCATGTTTGGCACATCACCCTCCTGTCTTTAGGCTATTTTCCAAAGTGTATGTTGTTTGAGGAATATCCCAATTTCATCTGTGATGCTGTTTACGAAAATCCAGATCCAGGTTCCACTCACAGCGACTGTCATAGGCAAACTCCAACATGATGTTCCTAGATATTGTACTGTGCTTCCATGCAATTGGCTATGGGAATGTCACCACAGCTGTTCCACATGCAATCAGCTAGAGGAGGACTGCAATAGGTACAAAGGCCATCACCTGGTCATGACCATCACTTACAAATCACAAGCTGCTGCTGAGCAGGTGTACATCTCCACATCCATCAGAGAGTGTGTGGGAGGGACAGACAGAGGCAAAGTACATCAGAGAAGGGCTGGGAGACTAAAACCTAAAATTCTTCTGTTACACACCTACCAGTACAGGGGTTCAAACCTTTGACTGACTAGCTATTACTGCTACAAGTGCGTGTAGTTACTCCATGTGCCACATAGCAGACATGTCGGTGTGCTGTAGGAACATATATGTGTGCTGGTGAGCAACATCTGCAGCAGAGATAAAGTAGACATACATTAGGTGTAGCACACATGACTGTCCACATGAACAGATGTCATTGTCAACACAACCACACTCTCTAAGGGACTCAGACACATTGGCAGACTTTGGCAGGCTCACAAATACACTTCCTAACTACTACGTTTGCCACACTGCAATAATGCACAGGTATTACATGCACCAAAGGGAATATCCTGAGGTTCTATGGGATAGGGCATGTGAACGTGTCTGACATCAATCAGTATGCCAATGGGAGTTATACTGGGTGTGACTCTGGTTGGGAAAATCATACCCCACACACAGACACAAGATGCCAGTACTGGCATGCATGTGTGCATTGATTCATGGGTGTGTAGTGGTTGGCTGTGCAAGACGGCTCTACAAATCTGGATGAGGGGTAATCCTTGGCATCAGGCCACCTGACAATGGTCTGCAGTGTGGTTCAGGGGTGTAGTGTCTGCAATGTCCCGCACAGATGGCTATTGTATGACCTGTCATCCTGGTTACCATTGCGTGTGGCCATTGCTTTGCAATGCATGCTATGTCTGTGTTTGATAATCCTTGACATGGACAATGCCTGGGATGTGCACGTCCCACAATAATGTACAGTGACATGTTTAAGTGTACCTGGTTTGCTGGTCATATGTTGTGTACACTGACTATCATCAGAAGTGCCAATACTGGCCTGTGCCGATACTGGCCTGGTGTGGCAGGACCTGCTAATAGACAACAGGTTGACCCTGCACCTGCAGTGATAGCATGATATAGGTATTCCCTGGTGTCAGTGGCATCTGTCCATACAGGGCACGTGTGTAAGGCATTGTATGTCCTTTGTGGATCACATTTCATGGCACCACATATGTTGCAGGTATCCAGTGGGGAATATAGTGAAGGCACATTGTCGGCAATCATGTGCCTATTGTACTGTCGGACAGGGTGCCATGCCCCCTGCAGACCACTGCAATCACACCATGCCTACTATCTGTCAACAATGTGCAGGGTACTAGCAACATAGCGAGATATTCTAGGCAAGTGTGTTTGTGTATGACACATGGGTTCAGACCGTAGTCTGGGTAATAGTAGGGTTGCTTACTGTGTTCACCAGGCCTTTTTCCAGATGTAGGAGTATGGCTTGCCAACCCAGTCTCTTGGCTGATTGAAATCTGTAAACCTCGTGAGGTGAACATTGTGACATATAAAATGGCCACCATATAGGAAAACAACAAAACCCACTCTTCAACATGTCCAGTGGTTAGACATTCACAGCCACCTCCACCCAGGGTCTGACTGTCAAACACACACACCTGTCATGTCTTGGAATAGAACTCCTAGCTAACTAGTTTATCACACTACAGGATTATGCAGTTATAGCACGCACTACGGAAATTACTGGGTTACTCCATCCCCAACGGTGTATTTCACAAGGAATGACATCAGCAGGTTTACCAAAGTAGGACATTTCAGATTTCCTGCAAGTGAGTAGCCCAAAATGCATTGCTCACAAAACAGACAGTGAGACACACACAACTGACATGTGTGGGTATAGAACCCATGAACAAGATCTACATCACACTACTGCATGGAGATGTTATAGGACGCACCATGAGGATTACTAGGAAACTTGTTCCCCAGAGGTGTCTTTTACAGGGTATGACATCAGCAGGAGTAACAAAGTAGGGCATTGTAAATGTCCTGCAAGTGAGTAGAGTATAATGCATTGCTCCCTACACAGACATTGAAACACACAGAAAACATACATAACTGACATGATTGTGGATGGATCCCTACCACAGTTCTAAATCACATTACAGTGGTACGCAGTTACAGGACGTGCTACATATATTACTGGGCTACAGCAGTCCCAGAGGTATATTTCTAGGTGGTTGACATCAGCAGAGTTACCAAAGGTGAGTATGTGAATTGTAAGGAGTACGCATACTCTAAAAAGCATTCTCCCTTCTCAGGCAGACACACACACACACAGTTAGCATGTCTGGGATTAGAATACCTACCAAACTAGTTTATCACACTAAAGCATTACATACAGGATGTGCTACAGAGATTACTAGGTTACAGCAGTCCCATAGGTGTATTTCTAGGTGGGTGACATCAGCAGGATTGCCAAAGAAGGGCATTTCAAGTGTACTACGAGTTGTACATGTCTTGTACCTGTGTGTACCCACTGCTTACTGTCATGGAAACACATTTACACCCGCTTACAACTGCATAAAAGTGTCTTATTCAGTCCTAAATGACATTATCAACAAGCCTTGCAGGTCTTGAACCCTGGACCATGCACATTGAGGGCACTGGACCTACCACTAAGCCATCTGAGCTGTATACATGTTTCATCGTCTTATAATATACATCTTATTACAGCTATTCCACAGTACTGAAAACAAATGGGACAGTCACTTTGTGTACATATGTACTGTACTCTGTGAAACAACAAAGACAAGTCTACATCTGTACAACTGCCATAACTAAATACATATATGCACCTATGGGATGTGTATACACACACACACACACACACACACACATATATATATATATATATATATATATCTATATATATATATATCTATATATATATATATATATATATATATATATATATATATCTATATATATATATATACATATATATATATAGACACAGCTATATATATATATATATATATATATATATATATATATATATATATATATGTATATATATATATATATATATATATATATATATATATATATACACATGTCTGAACACCCTTTGTGACACAGAAGGGATCCAAAGGAACTGACGTGTACATAAAACACAGGCATCTCTTGTCTTATAACATTTAAATTGTAATCAGATCACCAGAGAAGGGACGGTTGTTGTGTATGTGGAGTTTGGGGTGGGGAATGATGGCTAAGGAAATATACCCTGGGGATTGTAGAGTCTGGGTGGGGGAATGATGAGTATGGACATACACCCTGGCTATCACTTCTGTGTCACTGCTCGACAGTGGCATAGGAAAACATCTTACCCAACTGTAGTCATTCTTGACTGTCTATTCTTTTCTATTCCTAACGATGTAATAATTTGTAGACTCCACTCACCACAGATGACTACCATGGTGTGCAGCATGTTAAAAGACATAACACATGTGTATTCCTGGCTACAGGGTAGTCACACACACACACACACACACACACACACACACACACACACACACACACACACTTGCCAGTATTGTGCATACACGTCTTGCCTATGTAAAGGTAACTAGTAGAGTGGTATGCAGTTGGGGTATGTGCCACAGACACCATACAATTACACTTAGTCTGATTCTGCTTCTGAGCTGGGTGACATCACAGGACTGATTAGTTGCAGTGGGGTGGGGGGAGGGTTGTTTAGCAGATGACAAGGATAAAGGCCAGTGCAAAATGTGGTTTCTCTTTGGAAAGCAGCAAAGCCCACTGTCATGACAGAATGCAGACACAAATACACACACACACTCAGCCATTTGCTGAAACACACACACACAGTTGTCAGTTGTGGGATCAGAACTCCTGCCTATATACAAATCACTATTATAGTACTGCGCAGTTACGAGACATGCCACAGAGATTACACATTTCAAGGCAGTCAGAATGCCCTTCTAAGAGTGAGGACAACAACAGGGATACTGACAGTTAAGATGTACATAGCTGTAAACCTGTGTGTTTAAAGTATGAGTCCATTACAACCTGTATGCACAAACATGACACATCATCTGCAGGTAAGACATAGGTAGGCCTGAGAGGTATAGTTGTAGCACAATAAGCCCTGAACTGGAGTATACCCATCTGTAGAATTGACAACTACTATCACTATACAGGGTTACAGTGGTCATGCTCATACACATAGAATCACAGGACTTGATTGGATGCATTGACTCCAATTACACAAGGTGACAGTGGGCATGCTCATACACTTAGTAGCACAGGGCCGTTTGGGATGCACTATGACTACAACTACACAAGGTTATACCGGGCATGCTCATACACTTATAAACAAAGGGCTTGTTCGGATGCACTGACTCAAAATACATAAGGTGGCAGTGGGTACGCTCATACACTCAGGAGCACAGGGCTATTTGGGATGCACTCCGATTCTAACCACGGAAGGCAACAGTGTGCATGCTCATACACTTACATGTACAGAACACGTTGTAATGGACCCCTATTGTAACCACACAGGTTTACAGCTATGTACATCTTAACTGTCAGTATATATGCACATCATACAGGTTTACTACCAGATACCTGTATGTGGCCTGTAAATTATATATCTGTGTCTGTGCTGTGTGATACACATGCATACATGTACATGAAGTACTGACATATATATGTGGAGTATAGACAATCATGCATGTGTAGAAGTGACAGACAGTAGGTTAACTGGGACACACAGGTGGATGCTAACTTCAGCATTTGTCACACACATTGCTGCTCTGAAAGGCATACATTGATAGCAGGTTGTGGACATTGGCATTATACTTGGAACAGTGGCATGTGCAAGCATAATATGTGAGTCCCATTGTCTAATGGTACTGAGGTGCAGGTGTCAAGATGACCTCTCCCGGCTGTGTTAGTAGTTATTATTAGCAGGACCACTACACTAAGTATATCTGACATTGGTCATATACGCAACATCTGCTGGTGTTCATCACCTTAGATGTAGCATTTGATGCCAACCACATTACTGCCACTCGCAGTGATGTCATGGTATGAGTGGCAACTGCTTGACCAAAACAATGAGCCAATGTCCTGCTGTAATTATGAGGTTGTCCAGTGTCTGTCATTCCGGGAAGCCTTTGACACACAGCACATGCATCCATGATTCAAGGGAGTGTGGACAATACCTAGGTGGCATTTACCCATATAGTGGCATTCCAAGTTAAAAATCCTAAACACAGAAGTAACACCCTGATACCTACAAGACAATTGCATTGGATGCTTAAGCTAACCAGTGCTAGATGTGTGGCTTTCGTAATCCATTTGCTCAATGTAGAACCTACAATGGGGAATACTGACATCTGTACAGTGAGGAACACCTGGCTGAAGGCTCTGTAGTGCACAATTGCACTAACAATATAACTCAGATCCAGACATGTGGACCATAACACTGGTATGGACCATTCCAGGTGGTGGTGTCCACATATTCATAAAAGCTACTCACAAGTAAAGACCACTACTCTGACATAAGTCATCACAGATGAGGCAGGAACAGGTGACCGTGGCAAAAGCTGCATTCTAGGGTGTATCCTCGTACATCCACCACCATGTCCTCAGACTACCAACACACATCCATGCAAAGAATGGACAGCAGCCCTCTGAAGCCTCAGACCTTCTCTGTTGTGCCATTCAGCACGTGCCTGTGCCTCCATTACAGCCTGAAACATGCGTCTGGTGACACCAGCTGATGTGATTTGTCTTGCAGGGGCATGTTTGCCAGTGGTCCTCTTATGAGTAGCACTGGGCACATGCCTGTGAGGGACATCACCAGTCAGTTGGCTAGGATCATGGTGTGTAGCACACCGCCCATAGTCTCCACACTTCCCTGTTCCATGCAACCATCCGCCAACTGTTCTTCCTCTATGGCCACTGGTGATGGGGTATGTGTAGGCAGGAGAACTGTGTGCGGGGATGAGGGGGATACAGGTGAAATGGCAACCAATGGCACAGATTCAGCCCCTGACAAACCTGCATGTGCCTCAATCATACTTTCATCATTACTGCTAGAGTCTGTGGGGACACTAACATCAGGTGGACCGCAGGAGGGCAATGCACCTACATCAACACCTGTGGGGGAAGACAAGAACTGTATATTACAAGTTATACAGCACAGCACACACAGACACACACACAGACACAGAGACAGACACACACAGACACACACACGCACACACACACAGACTGACACACACACACAGACACAAACAGACACACACACAGACAGACACATGCTATGGCACCCAACGGCATGCAACATGCATGTAATATGGCAGATGGCATTCAGCTTAGAGAATTATAGTGGTAGTTATCGAACATCCCTGAGTTGCACAAAGCAGCATACATGTGTTATTACAGAAGGCGTGCACCTTACACATTTATACTAGTAGTTAGCATACATCCCTGTGTTGCACCATTTGTGTTAGTAACTTATGCCCCATACCTGCAACACAATGCATGCACTATGCATCATTACACTGCACTGCCATGTTTTGTGCAACATACCCCACATGTTAACAGACCATCGCTGACCTTTGTACATCTGCCATTGATGCTTTGTGTTGGCCACTGCCCCTATGTGTGAGGAGGACATGTGCAAAAGGGTATGTAGAGTGAATACTATGTTTGCCTGAGCCCTAGCTTGCATATCTCCCCAAAGCAGTGCATGTCTGTTCAACATTATTCTGCCTACCCCTGAGCTGAGTCTACAGACAATGTGCATGTGGCTGTACACACATGTTTGACATGGCTGTCCCTACACCAGCCTGATGTGTGGCATATGATCTTGCCAATCACATGTAGTATGACATTTCTTCTGCTGACATGTTGAATGACATGCATACATGTGTAACACAATGGTGCCCTTTCAAATATACAGTAAGGTAATGGTATCCCAATGCAGGGATGTGTTATACTAACATGGACTTTCATCTGATGCAATGTTGTCAGTCCACCCTACAAATATGTAGTGACATACTGCACATTGAGCTGATGTGCATAGCCATTGCAGGGCATCATGTGGCTTCACTATTGCTATACAGTGTGAGTTACAGACATAGTTCATAGCCATGATTGTGTTCAGATACAATACATATCTAATGTGGAATGTGACCCACGCCACTGAGATGTATACACACTAAACCCTAATGTGGAATGTGTGACACAGGTCACTGTAGGACATACAGCTGACACCCCTGCACATCTGCAACCATATTACTGATGCCTGGCAACTATGCCCAGACATGGCTAACTTAGCAGTACTCCATGTCCCACATGCCATCTGTGTACCTCACACACATGAGGAGCAAGTATGACAGTGATGTCTGACACCATCAAGGTGAATGTACTGTATCTGTGGCCTGCTGTGGTTGTATGTGCATGTTGTGCAACACATGTATGTATTTGGATAATGTATAGGTGAATGCTTTCATGTCATGACACACTCAAGATGTTCAAGACATGTTATGTGGTGGTTTTGATGTCATGCCTACACAAGCTGTGCACAGCCCTGTATGATGTTTAGTGTTTCACATCTGCAATATCACCATTACACAAAGGCCATAGTTGTATTGTGTCGAACCAATGTACAACAGGGTGTACACACATGTACATCACTTCTACTGTGTGTGTTGTTTCATGTCTCTCGCCATCCTCTATGGCCATGTGTACACATGTTTTGTCCAATGGTGGTGATGGGCATCTATGTCACATGTCAGTGTTATCCCATATGACATACACCCATAGATGTCATATGCTCCACTGAGGACAGGGTTATGCAGACAAAGGGTGGTATGTTTCGGATGTGAGATATGTTTTGCAGGATAGTTGAGCAGTGTTGCAGTCAGCCCACTACATGTCATGGACAAGTCTGATAGCACATGACATTGTGTGACATTCATAGTACATGTATAATCCACAAGGGTGAATCCTCTGGGCTGGTCATACCCCAGCTCCAACACAGTTAGAGTGTGTGCACACATAGGCTCTCTGTATAGTACTGCTTGTATTCCCCACATGTGTAATGCTGATCTGTTGTACCTGTCCCTACAGTGAACCACACCTCCACCATTGTATTTACAGCTGTCCACACATCTGGCAATGGCAGTTTGTAAGGTTTAGTGTAGGTGTTTCATATAGTCTTCAATCATTCCACATGGGTAACCACTGTGATGCACTGCAGGTCTGACCAGTGTATATTAACAGGACCACCATACATTATGTGCACATGTTTTAAATGGGCACATGGCAGATAGCATGCAATTATTATGATCTGTGCATTATCAAGCCTGGTAAGTAACAATCTCACCTGCAACAGGCTGGTGTTGCTGCGAAATGCCAGAAGTACCTAAATAGGAGTGCCACAGCAGTACGATCATTATACACTCCTGCGTGATAGCTACAGGGTGCAATGCCCATGTTAGCACATAAGCCAGTACAACAGACTATACTATGGAGTATGCACATCTGTGCATATAAAAAGTAGCAGACTACAGTATGTGGCACGTGTGCATACATGCCTTGCATATGATGTTACATTACATATTGTACCATAACACATGTAACTATATGAAATATAGTTGTGTTATATGTGCAGTAGTGACGTACCAGGCAACTTCAGGCTCGGTGGTTGAGAGACACCCACCTCCACAATACCAGCTAGAGCTTGTGGGTGGAGGTCTGCAGGTGTCCCCAGGTAGGCCAGTAGCTCCTCGGTACATGTGAGTGGGGACTGGATGAGTGCCCCCCCCCACCTGTGGCACCTTGTTCCCTGGCGATTGCATTAACATGCTGTTTCACCCATCTTATGAGGTCAGTGCAGTGTCAGCACACCTGCTGATAGGTGGATTGTGGCCGCCAACATCATTTACCCTCCTGTGGAGTTCCTTCCACTGGGCATCTCGCTGCTGTGCATCCTGTGGCACATGGCTGAAGAGTGTTACATGGTTGTCGAAGAGGTATGGCATGAGGACCTCATCCGCCAAGTGGGTGCATGGTGGCAGCCTGGCACGTGGCATACCTGGAAGACATAACGATGGAGACAGGTCACAGTAAATCACAGAGAAGTACAGAAGTACAGCTGAACATACATGTGTATCACATTTATTAAGATTACAAATATATCTTTGCAAATCTACATGACACTAACACCACTGACATGTTTAACTCACACACATTTGACACTTCCTGGTGATTTGATGTTATAACCATATATGTGTGTGTCAAGTGATGACATTGCTCATACTCCATGTGGATGTCTTGATGTGGGCATGTCTGTTTGCCTTTACTGGTGTCTTTAGCTATCAGCACATGCCTGGATGTGTTCACATTAATGCAATAGACCTTAATGCTGTGTACATGTCACATATATAGTTATACACAGACTTAAGGGACATGACCTGTGACCCTGCAGACTTGCTCACAGAAAGTTTTACATGTATGTGTTTTGCCATATACATCTACATGGCACTGTACAGCTGTTTAGCATCCTGCCATTACCCGTGGTGCACATGTGAAACACATGGGACAATGGCTAGCCTGATAGTATTTGCAGCGTTGGATATCAACTATAACATGTATGGTCATAGTGAACTAGTAGGCTATATGCCCTGGGCCATTTATGAGCCTAGGCAGAAAGGTTACCTAGCTGCAGCCAACAGACAGGAAAGTTTCAGTGGCCAGTTCAAGCAGTGCCACAGAACTGATCCACAGGGTTACTGATATATTTTCCATGCGGTCCTCACACCATGTCACAAAGAGGGGCAATGTGCAGCTTCACTGGACAGGGATGCATAGTATGGCAGGAGTATGTAAAGTGTATGGACAGAGATCTGTCAGGCATGTTGTGATCCTTGTACTAGAAAGGTGGATGTCCATGAAGTATGTGTTTACTTGAAATCAGGATGTGTAATTGTAGCATGTCCAACATCTCTGGGTTGGACATGGCTTTATTCAGGGTAGACATCATGCTACATAGTGGAGCCAGGGATCGGAAAGGCCAGAGTAGGTCATCTGAACATGGCCAATAACCCTTAAAGGAGATATGTGATCTATTATGGGTCACTTGAGTGTTGAGTATGGCTGAACATTGATCTCTATATTCATGGATGGCACCCTGTCATGATTAGGGGTGCTACATACGACTACCTGTCTGCTGTGATGAAGTAACTATCAAAGGAAAGACTACTGTCCAGCTGCTTTCCTTCCACACAGTTTCCATTATGTTGACCATCGCCTACGTGGTAGTTCATGGGTGCAGTGTTTTTTACATAGGGGATGACAATGCAATACTTAGCTGTCAGACTGTGGCCATACATCACACACCACACATCGACCAACAAAAGCCCTTCTGTATGTTGACCGCAGCACACATTGAGTCAACTATTGCTCCTAGTTCATAGTCATTTGCAACCATCAATAGGCAGATGCCTTCTGTGTTAGTCAGTGTGGTACAGATAACAAAGAGGGGGAGTACAAGGAATTAATCCTGTATTACTGTAGCTGGCACTGGTTTAATGTGCGTGTATTAGACACCTTCTGTAGTGTTGGTTCTGCCAGCAGTCCAGTTGCCAACCACTCCTGTGACATAGGAATATGCACCTAGTTTACTGAGTGTAGCCGGAACACAGTATGGGTGATGGTGTCCTAAGACCTGGCAAGGTCATGATATGCTGTGTGTATCAACCTTACTGTCATCTACATCTGTACTGACTACATCAAATGCGTTGATCACGGTTCATGGCCTTACAAACCAGACTCAGCAGGGTAGTAGTGTACTATTTCCCATTATCAGAGGTGTATCCCCCTTTGTGGGGTGTGATAACTGTTGATGTGCACCATTCAGTGTGTACACAGCCTGGCATGAAGCTATGATTTAACATGATGTGTATGTGGACAGCAAATTGTTCTGACATTTCTGTAGGATACACCCTGGGATGTTGACAAATCCCATGAAAGCTGTATGTATGGCTTTAGAGAGTGCAGCTTGTACTTGCATAGTTGTTATTACAGGGGCTCTGTAGTGTACATGTATATATAAATATGTGTACCTGTTGGGGGGAGGTGGATGTGGGCTTAGGTTCTCCAAGACCCTATCTGGGTGAACAGGTGTTATTTCTGTAGGTGCAGTACTTCCCATGCAATAGTGCTGTGAAGCACGGCAGGTCTTTTTGTTGCCATTACGATTCATGACACAGCTATAGAATGCTCTGTGGTTAGCTTCATAATATGTGGCTGATTAGTTTGACATTAGCTTTGTGTGGTTTTATATGGTGTATCTGTATCTTACTGAGGCTGACCAGGGATCACCTCCACTCATGTGTGTTCACTCTTGCAACAGTTACTACCTTCTGTGGTACACTTTAAGGTAGGTTACCACCAGTTTGCCTTCTTGTTTGTGTTTGGTTGAATCTTGGTTCTGTTTCAATGGCACAATCATTGCACTTATGTGAGTGCTTAAAGTTCATTGGTATAGGATTCAGCATTTGCACATACATTGTCCATCTGCATGGGTGCCATGACAGTCACCACTTCGCTCTTAAGAAGCATAACATTGGCTTTGGACACTGACTATGTGTAGCATACTGTTAGCCCTGTTTGTGTGACTATGGTGATCCAGGTCATTGGGGTTGATGAAATCCAACATGCACTGAGCGCAGGTGTTGGTACATGAGGGGTATTCCCAGTTCATAATGGAATAGTTGAGAGTAGCTATTATTATGGTTTTCTGTCTCAAACCTAATATTCCCCATTACAGCACAATACGACAGTTGGGAATTCTGAGGCATGGTGGGTGATCTGTCGCAAGGTGCAATTTAGATTCCACTTTAGCACAAAGGTAGTTGCTCTGAATAATGCATCTGAAGTTATGCAAGTGCAACTAGCGTGGGGGTGTACATATCCTTCAGGAATATGGACACACCTGTGGCCCGTGTGCTCTAGTAAAGGATAATGGGCAAGAGGTGAGGTATGTGTTATAACATGGTCATGCAGGTGTGCTCTCCGGAGTGTTGAACCATATCGCACTCACTGCACAGATATGTTTTCCATGTTAAGGATTGACATAAGTGAGTCCATATTGAGTTTCTGAAATGTATCATTGAGTAGCGAGACCCACAGTTTATTGCTTGACTGTCCCTGTTACAGCAGTGGACTTTCACTTGAACTTTGCATGATGAAGGCACTATAGGAGAAGCATGAGCCCTAACCAGTATCCAGATTCTCAGGGGTGACAGTTGCAGGCCCTGTCTGGCAACGCATCATGGTCTGTCAACCATGTTATCCCAGGCAGAGATATACTGGATACATTTTGCATTGCACCCATACATTAGACAATTGTGGAATACAATCCCTGTACTGCAGTATCATTCTGGCCAATGGCAGAATGCTACCCAGGTCATGGGATATACCTGCATGGGCTACAAGACCTGACAGTTCCTACATGTGTGTTTCCATGCAGTCCGGGCTACTGAATCACAGGTCCTGCACAACAACATGGAATATGCCATGGCCATGTGTATAGTTCAAAAGGTGGTCTGAGTGCATGGGTATGTGACTAATCATAGCAGACAGGCAGCTGAAAATATGTTTGCCCTCGTATAGCTTGGTGTGTAACATAGTGCTAGAGTTTGCATTCACAAATGAGTACTGTTGGGCATGTTTCTGGCCACGTGTTCTGAGGTGTGACACAATTATGCAAACTATGTAATGCAGTTTGTGTACTTTGTTGGTCACTTACCTGGCCAGATACTTAGAAGCCTCTGTGAATGTGTCTGATTTCTGGTAGTATCTGTGGCTGTCCTTACTTTGTTCTAGTAAAGGCATGTGTTGGTTGTGATGATGAGATGCATGTGTTAACCTACACCTCATGACTGTCCAGTCCAGTCCAGCCCCTCCAGTTTTATAGCTGCAAGACCTGTTGGGGAAATAGAATGGTGTTGATTTTTCACGTTAACATGCCCTCTTTAGATCACTAAATGCTCATATCAACCTCCACCACCCCAGTCTTCAACAGCTTCCAGCAACTCTGCCTGGAATCACTTCATTGGCTATGCTTGACAGAGGCTCAGTTACTTCATCAATGGTGTGGAGAAAGCCAACACACTGTAGCTATATTTCTAATTTCCCTTAGGCAGATAGCCTACTACCTATCTGTGAACCTCTAAAGTGCAGGCCATCACAGCCATAATATGTGAATAAACAGAGCTTTCAGATCACAGTATACAGTGAAATATCACCATGTAGTCAGAAAACAGTTAAGTACAGCAAGAACATGCAGAACACTGATACTTATTCACTCCAAAAGCCTATCTTGGAAGCTAGAAGACTTGTATAAGTTTAAGGCTTTCTATTGCTTACCAGTAGGTTATCTACAGGAAAGATGAGAAACAAGCACAGATGGGAAACATATATGCAACACTGCCATACCGGCTTATGTGTCAGCCTTAGGCTTTGGAATACTGGCCAATGCTATTGACGCCCCCATGGTGACTTTTTTAGGGAAGTCTCAAAGGTGAATCCCACCTCCAATAACAGCACAATAGCAGAATCAATGAGGGTTATGCTACTCAACACCAGGGGTTGTGATTACAACATGCACACACTCACAGCACTCCTCAGTATGGACAACGTCAACATCTGTGCAGTAACTGAGACCTGTTTTAAGGCTGCTGAGAGCACACCAGCGCTAACAGACTACAACCCATACCACACATTTCGGACACAGAACATGGACTGACACAGACATGGAGGGGGTGTATCCATATTCATCAAGGATACCTATACCTCCAGGTTAGTGCGGCAGCATGATACCTCTGAGATCACCCATGTGCAGCTAAAATCAGCCACAACTGCAATGCAAACTGTGGCTGCTACAGATCACCCTCCATGACTCAGGACCACCACTCCACCTACCTGGAGACACTGGAAAACATGACAGTCCTACTGCACACCCTGGTATTGGTCGATTTCAACTATCCTACCACTAACTGGGGAACGTACTCAAGTACTTACTTCCAGGCCCAGCGCTTCCTGGAATTTATCAATTCATATGCCCTGTATCAGATGGTAAACTCTCTAATGAGGGGTAGAAACATACTAGAAGTGGTAATCACCAACATGGGTGACAGCTGCACCACAGCAGAGGTAAACCGGTCACTTGTTAGATTTGACCATGAACTATTCACTGTTTCCACACCCAACCATCTCCACCACCCATGGAAACCACAGTGTATACCTTTCCTACAGCTAAATTCACACTACTAGAGAGAGGGGTGGGGGATTTTCCAGCCCCCACGCTAAGGAAAAACACTGCTCAAGATACAGACAGATTTACAAATGCACTCTATAAGCACCTACAAGGATGTATGGATCGTGCCATCACTGGTAAACCAAGACTCACTCCTCCTAGACAATGACATCAGTCTGGTGGACCCCTGCAATAAACAGGCTATGCAACAGAAGTAAGACAGTAGTCCAGAAAAACAGCAAATTGCAAGAAGGGCAGACATCCATGACCAGTATTAATAAGAAACTTAGGTCCCTCATGAGATCATCCAAAGCTAAAATCAACAGGAAAATAGGCAAGGATTTGAAAGATAACCACAAAGCCTTCTTTGGCTAGGTCAAGGATCTAAATGGTAACACACAGATTTGCACTGTGCCGGTGCAATATAGCACAAAATATACTGACCCTACTGATATCGACAACATCCTTGCAAATACATTCAGTGCAAACTTCACCCCCTAAAGAGCCCACAACAATACCTGAAAAGTACAGTATCCCAGACATCAGAGACACACAGGTGGAAATGGCCCTCTCTAACAGCAATACACAGTGTCAATGGAGGCAGATGGTGTCCCAGACTGCATCTTGCAAACACTACAAGACAAACTGACCCCCCCACCTAATTAAGCTTTTCAACCTCAGCCTCTCCACAGGCTACATGTCCATACAATGGTGCGTGGCAATGGTTATTCCACTCCACCAAGGTTGAAACACAACTGACCATAGTAATTACCACCCCATAAGCCTGACTAGCCTGGTCTGCAAAGCTATGGAGTGCATCTTCATGGCACTCATTAACAAAGACATTGGTAACCTCCAAACACTTGACCCAACCCAGGTCAGCTTGGTTGAGTGCAGTTCATGCCTACTGAACCTGTTTGCTGTCTTACAGACAGTCACCAAGACATTAGATGAGGGGAGAGTTTGTTCACAAATACTACCTGGACCTCGCTGAGGCTTTTGACACCATTCCCCACTCAGGTATTATTGATAAACTCACCAGCCTGTACATAAACCCATATATCACAGGATGGGTTGCCAACGGGCTTACACACAGAACCCACATGGTATGACTAGTGGTCTCCAGGTCCAACTCTTAACCAGTCACGACTGGTGTCCCACAGGACTCAGTCCTGGGACCCCTGCTGTTTGGCATATACTTCTCAGAGGTACAGGCAAACACAGGTGGACTATGGCAGACCATGTTTGGCAATGACGGCAAACTGGGAGCCATACTTGACAGTCCAGCTGACACACCTGGCTGACAGGTTCAGTGCAAACTTCTCCCCCCCCTCCCCCCCTAAAGGAGAGATATCTATACCAAATGATTGTAGCCCCCAAACATCTCTAACGCCCAGGTGAGAACTGCTCTCTCCAAGGCAAAGAACACAGCATCCATGGGACCTGATGGTGTCCCCGGCTGTGTGCTCCATGAACTCAACGAGGAATTAAACCCACAGTTAGGACAGCTGTTTAATCTTAGTCTCACCTCCGGATCACAACGGGTGGTGCACAGCGACTGTGGTCACACTCCACAAAGCGGTGCCTCCACCGACCCTGGAAATTACCATCCATTAGCTTGACAAGCCTTATCTGCAAAGCCATGGAGAGGATCATAATGGATCTCATAAATAAAGACATAGGGAACTTGCAGACTTTGGATCCAACCCAGTTTGGCTTTGTCAAAGGCAGATCATGCCTTTTAAACTTGGTTGACTTTTTGAAACAGTCACCAAGGCCATTGACGAAGGAAAGGCAGTCCATACAGCCTACCTAGACCTGGCGAAGGCTTTTGATACAATACCTCACTCGGGTATCATTGAAAACTCATCAACTTAAATGTAAACCCATACATTACAAGATGGGTTGCAAACTGGCTGAGTGACAGAACCCACAGGGTCAGAGTTGCTGGCGCCATGTCAGACTCAAAGCCTGTCACAAGTGGTGTCCCACAGGGCTCAGTCCTGGGCCCACTCTTGTTTGGCATCTACTTTTCTGAAGTACAAGCAAGCACAGGAGGTTATGGCTGACAAAGTTTGCAGATGACTGCAAACTGGGCCCGTAGTTGAAAACACATCCAACACAGATATCCTTCAGAAGGGTCTCACAGAAATGGATAGCTGGTGCCAGAGCCATGGCCTAAAGTTAAATGCCAAGAAATGCATAGTCATACCTTCGGGAAAAATAAGGTTACCCCTAGCTACCATATAGGTGGCAATCTCCTGAACACAGAAGAAGTTATTAGGGACCTGGGAACCCAGGTTGACAGTAGTCATTCGACACTCATATTGCTAAATTAGTTAGGAAGACCTTCTACATTGCCCACCTTATCATGAAGGGATTCACATCTAGATCAAGGGAAGTCGTAGTCTCCTATACTCATCACTCATCAGACCAATGATCGAGTACAATGCCCCATTCGGAATGTATCTGACCCGACACTTGCAGCAGCTGGCCACAAAAGTTCCTCACCAAAAGGATAAAGGGTCTGAAAATCTGTCTTATGCTGCCCGACTGAAAGAACTCCAGTTATATTCAGTTGCTTACCGCTTGCTCAGAGGTGACCTATGCCTGACATACAAGGCCATGTCAAACCCAGATTTGATGAACATGCTTCATCTCAAAAATCTAGATCCTCAGAGCCACAAGGGGAGACTTAAACCTCGACACGGTTATTAATAGGGGTGCTGGAGGGATAGATTCATCACCAAAGACTCCCTATGCTGTGGAACAAAATCCCAGTTTATGTGAGGCAGAGCACCTCGCTGGCCTTGTTCAAGAGGAATCTTGACCAATGGATGGGAGATCGGATACACCCAGGGTTACCTCAGTGTCACTGCTCGACAGAGGCACAGCAAAATAATGGGCATAGTTTCTCCAAACTAAAGGGGTGGCATAAGCCACAAAACTATGGGCTAGGCTTATAAATGCCCTTGGGCAGATAGCCTAGTATGAACCTATGAACCTATGAACCTATGAACAGACATCCTTCAAGGGGCCTCACAGAGACCAACACAGGGTGTCAAAGTCATCGCCTCAAGCTAAGTGCCACAAACTGTATGGTCATTCCATTGTAGAATATTAAGCACCCACATATTAGCACATAAGTGGCAGCCACTTAAATACAGACAAGGTAATAGGGTATCTGGGGACTAAGGTAGATAGTGATCTCTCCTTTGACAATCATATCTCCAAAGTAGTTAGGACAT
The DNA here is from genome assembly GCF_019279795.1 of Protopterus annectens. Lineage (NCBI taxonomy): Eukaryota > Metazoa > Chordata > Ceratodontiformes > Protopteridae > Protopterus > Protopterus annectens. The sequence continues at coordinate 1,615,159,237 of NC_056726.1, forward strand.
CCTTCTATGTAGGCCATCTGATTACTAAAGGGTTCACATCTAGACATACTGAGGTTGTGGTGTCCCTTTACTCATCAGTCATCAGTCCCATCATAGAGTATAAAAACCCATTTAGGAAGTACCTCAGAAGACACATCCAAAAGCTGGAAGGTCCACGAATGTACCTCGCCAAGAGGATTACTGGTCTCAAACATATGTCTTAGGCAGCTAGACTGAATAAACTCCTACTTTACTCAGTGGCATCTCGTTTACTCAGAGATGATCTCTGCTGGCCAACAAAGCCATGTCGAACTCAGGCTTAATGGATATGCTCCACCTATGGGAATCCATGTCACAGTGAGCCACACCTGTAGTGAACTGAACCTTGCCACAACAATAACTGGAAGATGCTGGAGGGAAGGATTCCTGTCACAGAAACTCCCATACTTTGGAACAAAATCCCTAATTACATTATACAGAGCCCCTCACTAACACTCTTCAAGAGAAACCTTGAAGAGTGGATGGGGAACAGTAGACACACCGCAGGGATCCCACCATTGGCTCTGCTCCACAGAGGGACAGTTAATGAATCAATGGGGTGGCAAAATTTTGGCTAGGCTTATGAATGTCCTCAGGCAGTTAGCCAAGTACCTACCTATGAACCTATACATACAGTATCAGCACATGCTGATAGCTTAATTTACTGTTCAGGTGTTGACTTACCTTGTGCCAATAGCAGGTGTGTGTGGAATAGTTGAGGGCTGCCTATGTTGGATGTATATAGTAGACTGCCTATACATGACAATTTACAGGTAGTCTTGTGTGTGTACCATCCATTTTTACTGTGTGTGCAGGTGGAGAAAGGTGTCAGTCCCTAGGTGCCTACACTGTCAGTGTGTGTGCTATACGTTCCTTCCTTATCAATGCATGGGCATACTGGGCATGCCTCCATCTGCCTACTGCGGCTGGCTCAGGGTGTTCATGGTCTGAGTACCTCTGTGCCTGTGGGGCCCTTGGCAATGGTGGTGGGCTGTTTGGGCCTTTACCACTCTGTCTCTGCTGCAGCTGTTTCCACAGGATCATATTGTGCAGCATGGCACATACTATGAAGATGTTGGCACATGTGCCTGGAGAGTACTGCAAGGCTCCACCAGATATGTCCAAGCAACAGAACCGTGATTTAAGCATCCCAAACACACACTCTATGATGATTCTGGTTTGTGAGTGTGCCTCATTATGGCATTGCTGCATGGGTGTGTGTGCATTCCTGATGGGAGTCATCATCCACGGTTCCAGTGCATAGCCAGCATCCCCCAGCAGGTGGCCATATGGGATGTCCCCCCTGGCAAATACCTGATACAGCTGTGAGGCATGCCAGATGTTTGAGTCGTGATAGCTTCCATGGCTGCCAGCACACACATCCATGATAATGCCCTGGGCATTGCACACAACCTGGCAGTTGATGGAGGGGTATCCCTTGCAGTTTATGTAGCACCTACCCTGCTCACTGGGTGGTGACTTGATGTGTATGTGCGTGCAGTCTATTGCACCCAGTACCTCTGGGTATTCTGCCACATGGTGGAAGAGATGCATATTGCTGGCAAACTCCTCCTGTGTTCAGGGGAAGTATATGTGCTCATTGGCATGTGGTAACATGGCATCCAGGAACTGGTGAAGTACCCTGGATGCTGATGCCTGTGAGATCCCCATGATATCTCCAGTTGGCCCTTGAAAGGTACCTGTAGCTAGTATCCACAGGCTTACACATACCTTTGTATCCACTGGGATGGGATTCCCATCTGTTTGTTCTGGCTCTGAGGCGTGGCTGGCACAGCTCCACAAGTTGCTGTAGGATGTCCCTGTCCACCCTGTAACACTCTACTATCTCCAGATCATGTAGCCCCTGGTAGGTTACCCTGGGTCTGATCACTCTTCTCCTCCTCTGGTGCCTGAGGTGGTTGTGTGCATCATCCTCCCCACCACCTTCAGTCTCCAACACATGCTGGTGGATCAAAGCTATGGCAGCCCCTAACATGTACATACTAAAAGTTCACCGTCTGTATACACCAATGGTGCAGAGTGTATGGGAATACACAAGTGTGTGTGAGGTGCTTTCACACTTTATACTATTTTGCTATTGATGCTGCTGATGTCATTGGGTGTGAATCAGCAATTCCAGCTGCAGGGTATCTTAATAATGGGTTTTACAGTAAGTACTCCAAGTGTGGGGCCTTTAGTGTGGAGTTATGCTTGCTTGCCTTGAGTAATCTGTTGCCCTTTAATTCACTTTTAAACCTGGATACCCTCCCATTATCAGGCATGCATCCACCTGCCGTCTTTTTTGTTTTGTACTTTCCTTATCCAGTCATGGGTTGTAAAATGTGTCTTGTAGCTGATATACTGCAAATCTGCTTTGTTCTGCTGTGACACTTTACTTTTTTCTTTACAGTACAGTCCCTCCCCTTTCCTGTTCTGCAGGTAGTGGCTTGCAGCCTTCTTAGCTGTTGTCAATGGCCCACTGTAAGTTCCTAGGTGTTAATTAGTCATTTGTACTCCAATTTCCCTGCTGCAGCATTTCCTTATTTCTTTCCTATATCCTTCCTGTTTCAGCTCCGGTGCATGCTGTGCAAACCCATTTACCGGGTTTAAGTGAGTTTTCATCTCCGTTCACATGCATACTCGGTTACCTTGTGCACTCTCAGCTAAGCAAAGCTATAGCCAGTTCGACACACCCCCTAACCTTCAGCTTTGCTTAGCTATGGGCAAACCGGATTAGCAATGCTCCAATGTGCTTATAGAAAGGGTGACACACCCCTCTCTTGATGTCATCTTTATCCCAAGGGCATACCTTAGTGTTATAATGCTACGCTGTGAGGTGCATCCTTACACCAGCGGGGAATCTGTGATTCACTTTTACTCCTCTCATTTGCATGGCATTGCCTACTAATTCCTAGCTACTATGCATAACATTGTCACAACCCCTTAGCAACCATTGTGCCATGGTGTGGTGTAGCATGCCTGCCATTCACTATTATGGGGAATTCATGATATGTGTTACATTGCAGTTTTATTCTATATTTTTCTATTTTCCTTACGATCCCATTTGCACGCAGCTATCCTGCCCTTCCACTTTGCAATAGTGTGAATATAAATATTAAATGTTAATTTTATATTTTGTACATTTTTTTATGTCAATGGCTATATATTTAGCCATTGGCATATATTAACAATATAATACATGTGTTTGATCGGCTGTCGTGGCTCCGATTTTATGTTTGCAAAAATGTAAACCGTGTTTTACGGTTTACATTTCTGCATGCTTACACTACGCCTGCACCACTTCCTGGATTGCTACATACCTTCATTTGCATGCTACACTGCTGCACATGGGTTAATTAGCATACAGGGCCCGGGAGCTGTGCAGGCGTAGCGTACGTAGGTAGTGCACATGGGAACAGCTCGTACCTGGATCGCTCGCCGGCCATATTTGGTGTTGGAACGCTGACACTACGCCTGCACCTGGCGCAAGTTTCATGAATCCCGGGGATATATTTGCATACATCCCATGGGCCTCTATTACTGGAGGTTTATGACATCACACAGTGAAAACTCTAGCTTGGGTATTTTTTTTAATTTGTTTGTCTGTGTGACCTTTTTACTTTTTGGTTTGGATACTTTTCAGACACATTAATGGTTTTAACACTCTGTGTTTCTAAAGTATAGCCAACCAGTCCAATTATGCTGTACTGATGAAATTATAAGAAGGTTGAAATATGCATGCCCATAGCTAGTGGGGTTTGGCTTTTATGACATAGCTTTTCAGAAGTCATATAGCTGAAACACTTGATGTCCTTAAGAAGTCATTTACATATATTCCACATACCTCTATAACGAGATTTAAGGTATCACACAGTGAACTTTGAGTCTTTGACCCAATTCTCAAGGGCCTACTGTACATTTGCAAGTCAAATGGTACCAGAAATACTCCATCCAAGAACCTGAAACCATTCTGCAACATAAGCAGAAGAGTACGAAGGGACAGGTACATTTTTCAGCTGATGTGTTACAAATCTCATCCCTGTCTCTCTTGAAGTGCAACTTGGAAGTGTTGGATGTGCAATAGAAAACTTACCCCAGGGCTGCCCCCAGTTGCCACTAATGGGCAGGGCTACACCTACATCTTTCTGTCCCCATTATAGTCCCATGTAAGTTCTCTGTGACATGTCCCCAGAAATAATTTTCTGATGAGTAGTATGCAAATATAGATCTGGGAAAATAACAAGGTACTTTTTATACCAAATGGATTAAATGACTAGACTTAAAAGGGCCTGCAAGGGCAGATAGCCTAGTACTCAGCTATGAAACTACAGACTTATAAACACTAACCCAAGATGAAATATAAGTTGTATCCTGATAAGATAATAAACAGGTACATTTGTGATAAATCAAAAGTCTGGGTTCAATGCTTTTGCATCAAGGTGCACTCATATTATGACATAACTCACACTGCAATGTATGTGTTGATGAGTTTATAAAATGCCCCCCCCCCCCACAGAACAATAAACATGGGTGGAAACTTTAAAACACAGTAAAAAGAATAAATAATCAATTTAGAAGAAATAAAGATAGAAAATGCTGTCCTCTGATTAGACTACACCAGTCATTCTGGGCCATGAACATATTTCTTCTTTTTTATAAAGGGGGGGGGTGCAAGTTTATAGTTTTGGAATTCTATGAAACAATATATTCAGCTCCCATAATATAAGGTAGTTACCCCCCATGCTAATAATCAGCAAGTTAAGTGGCCCAGTTACAGCCAGGTCACTTTTCATACTGCATTTGCTGCCCCTTTTGCATCTCCCAGCAGCATTACCTGTGAATATAAGGACTATCTGGCAATTGATTGGTTACTTATTTCAATTAGTTGACTGGCCGTCACAATAGCAGTTTACACACAAATACTAATAGACTCACTCACTCATTGCCCCAATGGTCAAACACACACACAAATGTATACACACTACCATGCACTACCACAGGACTGCTTTCATTTTTCAACACTGTCAGTCACCATAGAAACAATGGTCTATTCGTATCCTCCATATTCTTAGACTTATCCAAAGCCTTTGATATGGTTAACCTTAGTATGCTCATAGAAACCCTAGCTATCCTTAGCATAACCTCCTCCCTAGACCATATCCTGGTTCGGTAACTATCTATCAAACTGTCAACAGGCAGTTCTATGGCAAGACCAACTGTCCCCCTTACTAGTAGCTGCTCTAGGTGTCCCACAAGGGCCCATCCTCAGTCCCTTGCTATTTTCACTATTTACTAACCAGACAGCATCATCCTCACTCTCTACTTCTATAGTGCAATACGCAGATGACACCAACTATTATACGTGCCGCACTCACCCTGAATGAACTAGAAACCATCACCCAAAATAACTTTGCCCTAGCCGAAGAATGGTTCACCAATATCAAACTTATGCTCAATCTCAAAAAAAAAACTTATTCTCTTTAGCCCTGGTGGATCTCCTCCAGTAAACAATAATTTTGCCATAAAATCCAAAGATAATACTCTAATCACCCCAACAACTCACACTCAGCTCTCAGGTATAGAAATTGATAAAAATCTGAAATTCGGCAACCATATAGCCCAAACAATCAAGAAGGTCAACAAAAAGATTGGACTCCTTTATAGGAACCGTCAGTTCATGACTAAACACACCAAAGCCATTATTGCTAGAACCCATCTGCTATCCATCTTCCTTTATGCCTCCCCTATCTTAACTAGCCTTCCCCACACCGAACTAACCAAGATGGAATCTTGCTACAACAAGATTGCCAAGTTTGTTATCGAAGCCACTCATAGCTCCCATCACTGTCCAGATCTCAAGCAACTGAACTGGCTTGAGTTTCCACAGCTCCTCCTACTCAACCAACTCACAATTGCGCATAAGCTCTACTACCTTCCTGATAAAACTCCTGCCCTTCAGCAACTAATTCACCCCTACACCCCCTCCAAAACCTTAAGATCTACGAATCTGAACCACATAAATGTCATTAAACACAAAAAATTAGGCTGGCAAATCTCTCTTTGCCTGCTCTATTGCCAGAACCTGGAATGCTCTCCCAAATCGCCTAACCTCTACAACCTCTACTTCCCATGTCAAAAAACTTCTCAAAACCTACTACATAAAAAACTGGCTTTGCCCATGTCATCCCCCAGGCTAGGCCATACCAACTCACTGCTCCTGGGATTCTACTAACTATAAAATGGTGGCTCTCCACCTCCCATTCTATCTGCTTGTTTACCCAAGGATAAAGCCCCTATATTTCTAAAAAAAAAAAAAAGATTTACTACTAAATACTTACTCACTCTCAGCTATGTATATATTCACTTTTAGTTATTTTAAAAAATGTTATTTTATCCTAAGTATGCTTAACTGTAAAGAACTCCTATATTAGTTTATCCTGTCAATGTGTATCCATTGTATTCTATTGTATTTGGAGCTTTTCTCCCCGGAACTCCACTGAAAATGGACCTGTGACCAGTTGTACCTTCCCTGTAAACAAATGTAAAATAAAATAAAAATAAAATAAAATATTTATACACTGACAAACACACATACGTGCACATACACACAAACAGACTGTCTGTGCTTCTGAGTTTGTGTGTGTTTCTATGGATGTGTGTGTGAGTATGTTTGCCTCTGCATCTGAATGTGTGTGTGTGTGTGTGTGTGTGTGTGTGTGTGTGTGTGTGTGTGTGTGTGTGTGTGTGTGTGTGTGTGTGTGTGTGTGTGTATACATACAGAGTAAATATTTACATAACTTATATTTTGAATGTGAAATATTTCCTCTAACAACAATTACATTTTACAGCAAGTCTGAAACATTAGGTGCAAGGACTATATTACAACAAAAGTATAATTAAAAGTACATGCTAATTAAAATAAACAGAAAACTATTAAACATTCGGGTGTATATCACAAAATTGAAAGCTGACAAGTTCGAAGCTCAAAACTTCAAACTTGCAACCTCGAAAATGGAAAATATTGAAACGTAAAGCGGAGATCGCCATAGAGTGCGGGAAGGGAAGATTTCCTTTTACTGCACTGTAATGCGATCTCGGAGTTGGTATATTTAAGTAGCGTGGGGTGTGGGGGGTGCAGGGGGCTTGCCCCCCTACATAGAGCAGTTTTTGTGTTGTTTTGGGTGTTTATTTTTTTTTTCACGTTTGATGTTTTCCTGTTTCGAGGTTGCAAGTTCGACGTTTTGCGCTTCGATATTCTCAGCTTTCGATCATCTAATATAAACCCAAACATTCTTTAAGTGCAATAATGCCCTCCAGTGTGTACATTATTGGATGAAATAATGCCTTTCCAGGAATGCAGAGGCCCTCTGCCTGTGTCATTGGCCCTCACAACACCTCTGAGTGGGTGTTATTTCCCTAATAACACACAGTCTGTCAGGCATTATTGCTTGCTACACAGATTCCCACAACTGGAATGCACAGGTGTATAGGTCAAGAAGACAATGCATGTGCAATGCCTTTGGAACCTTCCCGTTCCCTGTACTTCAATAATTTGGTTTTCTATGAATCCTCAGCTATTCAGGTGCTGTAAGTGGGCAATGTGCCAGGAAGGTCATTTATACAGCTCCCTCTCAGAGTACTGCAACTGCGTGTGTCACGTCAGTGCTCACTGCCTGGAGCACACAGTGGCCAGTCTAGAAAATAATGGAATCAGTGAATCACAACAGTTTGCAACGTATGCAGGACAGCTTGCACTCATTTTGTATACTTCACAAGCATCTATGGTCACTGCCAAGAAAGGCATTTGTCTCTTGTTGCAGTGTTAGTTAGATAAGTACTGTAGGTATGTGACATGTCTTTAATATTCCATTCTGGGAGTTGAGATGCAAATCACCAAATAGAGAAAAAGTTCTATTAACAAGGAATCTGTATTAAGAATAATATTTGACTGTTTTTATAGTGTACACATTTTGCATGTTTTTTGTTTGCTGTCATTTCCTTTAAAGGTATTTGTGCCAAGGCTCAGGAAGTGATCTAATACATTGTTTGTGTTGCTTCGTATCATATTTACTGTTTCTGTTTTTCCTTGTTGACTATAATCTGTGTTTTGCATATGTAAATGTGTTCCAATTATGATATTTATGAGAAAATAAATATTTATGAGAAAAGAAATATTCCTTTTAGTCAATTAGGAGAGAAAAAAGGCACATTTTACTGGCCAAAATGTCTTGCCAGTCTTTTTGTCATTATGTTTATGAGCAGCTGTGATATTCAGATTACAGAAAGGCAGAACCTGCTGTTACATAACCGTAATATAACTGTTCACTAAGATTATAAATTCCTAAAAGTGAACTGCATAGACATAATTTATTTATACTCCATTTTGCAAAAGGATTTTGCCAACTGCTTTTGATATCTATCTATGTATCTATCTATACACATGTATTTTTTTTTAATCTGACACCGTTTAATTCACTAAGATCACTATCTTTTAAAGATATGCATTATCATATGTTTACATGTATAAGGACAGTCATAATCATAAACCAATGATTCATTAAATTAATCTACATTTTATCACATAACTTTTAATTTTTTTTTTTTTTTGGGGGGGGGCTGCATTGTGCAGCCTGCTCAAGATAAATACATAACTCTGCTGAGGCATCCCAGACATGCATATAATCCAATTTTATAGTGTTGAAAAGGCATTAATTCCAAAAATGCGTGTACCAGTTAGTTTTATATCTAAGTTTATCTAAGTTCTGAAAATTTTCATTGAAGTATAGATTGGTAATTGGGAATTATGCAAGAATGTGGAGGCCATGTGGCCAGAAATGATGACACCAGAGACAGTATAAATCAATCTATTGACCAGAGAGGAAAAAAGAAAAAGAAGAAAGAAACATGTAGCACTGTGATTGATGGCAGAGTGTGATTCAGCAATAAAACCAGTCATCTTACATTAAGAGGGCCTCCCTGCACCCTTGTGGCAGAAGAGTGTAGCTCAGGACCCATCTGAGTTGGGGATTGCAGGAATAAGTGTCTGCGTCTCTTGTTGACTGCACAGATGTCAGGATCTTTCAAGGTGAGAATAGCTTCCAGGGAGTACAGTTTGCTATTTAGACTCCTAGCATTAAGCAGCATAACCCTGAGTTTGTCTGTAGTGGATGTTTTTTACGTCAGAAGTTTTGTTGCTTTGGTATTGCTTAAAAAAAGGCAATAAGCGGGAGGCAAGCATCTTTGCTAGTATTCAAAAGCCTAGAGGAGGCAGGTAAAGACCATATCTTCCCTGGCTGACAGATACTAGATCCCCCTGGATTGACCCTAGGAGATAACCAAATTGTAGAAGTCAATCATTTTTTGATTATAATGTGGCATCATCCTGGCTGAAGGCAGAATGCTGCTTAGGGCTAGGGAAATACCTGCCTAGAACACATAATCTGAGATTTCAGTCATGTCTCTCTTCATATAGTCCAGGAAAGTACATCTCAAGTCATTCACGTCAACATGTACTATGACAGAGTCATAACAGTTATTATTGAGTGACTTGAATGCGTGTATAGTTTGATGGATCCTGGCACCTGACAGGTAGCTGACTGTAACCTTCTCCTTGTCCAGTCTGGTGGGGGATGACATCTGCGTGTCTCACTATGGAATCTCCTATGACCAGGACATTTGGTTTTGAGGTGTTCTACCTTAAGGGTTTATTCGCTGAGACACTGGTATGTATGTTGTTATGTGTAGTAGATTTTGGTCAAGCTCTAGTATGTGTGAGCTGTTTGTGCTTGTGAGGTCTCTGGTCTTTTGGTAGGCTCTTAGTGAGTACCTCTGCATATGTGGGTTTATGTGTCATGACATTATCCTGTGTTCTGCCTTTCTTAGTAGGGTCAGACCATAAATCTATCTTGTTTGAAGTAACGATCAGACATGACACATCCAGAGAAGCAATAAAAGTGACAAACTTCTGCAAAACAAACTATAGCCTATATGGTTTGCAAAGTTTTAAACCACCTCCTAATGCAGCCAACAATGACTCCTACACAGAGGCGTACACAAATGCTCTGTTTAACCACTTAAACAACTGTATTGACTGTGCTGTACCTGAAGGGATCAAAACCAAGTCCTCCTGTAAAAACAAGTCACTCTGGTGAACCTCAAGTATAAACAGGTTATATAACAAAAGGAAGAAACTGATATCTAAGAATAAGGTGAGTTTAAATCAGCAGACAAAGAATAACCACCACAGCTTGAGCAAGCAAATCAGATATCTGGTAAAGTCCTCTAAAGCAAGTTATGGGGCTAAATTAACTTCCCTAGCTAAAGACAGTCATAAGGCATTTTTTATCTACATCTGAAATTTAAAAGGACATACCCAGCTATGTGCCAAACTCATAATGGATGGTACCATTCACACTGACCCTGAGGAAACTGCCAACCTGTTTGCTGACAGATTTGGTGCAAACATCACCACCCTGGCCCCACCAGACATACCCCAAAGCATACCTGGCACCTGTCTTTTGCCCAGCATCTCCAATGAACATGTCATATCCACAATCCCCAAAACCAAAAACATGGCTTCTATGGGACTAGATAACATCCCAGGCTACTTACTAAACAAGCTAAAACATGACCTATCTGAGTCTATTGTCACTCTCTTTACCAGAGCCTGAAGATTGGCTTTGTTGCAGCAGCGTGGAGAACAGCAATTGTAATCCCATTGCACAAAGGGGGTCCATCAACTGACCCTGGGAACTATAGATCCATAAGCCTAACAAGCCATATCTGCAAGGCCATAGAAAAAATCATCATGGACCTTATCAACAAGGACATAGGCAACCTTCAAACTCTTGACCCAATCCAGTTTGGCCATGCTTACTAAACCTGGTGGACTTCTTCAAGAATGTCACCAAAGCCCTGGATGAAAGCAAAGCAGTACATACCATCTATCTTGACTTAGCCAGGGCTTTTGACACAATCCCCCACTCAGGTGTCATGAAGAAACTCTCTAGCTGGGGATTAACCAATATGTCAGCAGATGTGTAGCCAACTGGCTCACCGACAGAACCCATACTGTAAAAGTTAGGGATCCCACCTCCACCAGCAAAACAGTTACCAGTGGAGTACCACAAGGTTCTGTGCTGAGCCCGCTACTGTTTGGAACCTATTTCTCGGAAGTTCAGGTGAAAAAAGATGGCCTGTGGCTTACCAAGTTCGCAAATGACTGTAAACTGAGAGCAATCATTGAGTCTCCTAAATATATTAGCATATTACAGGAGGGATTAACACAGAAAAAATGACTGGTGTCAAAGCCATGGTCTAAATCTAAATGGAAAAGGTTGTCCACTTTGGCAAAGAGATAGCTCCTGCAAATTACAATATAGGCAGCACCCAACTAAACTCAAACCCAGTGGTGTGTGACTTGGAAACACAAGTTTATAGCAGTTTAAACTTCGATCACCATGTGTCCACAGTGTTAAGGAAAGCCTTTTATGTTGCATACCTCATAAGTTAAGTGCATTGCATCCAAGACCAAGGATGTTTTAAGTCCTTTGTACTCCATCCTTATCAGACCACTAATATAGTACAATGCTCTCTCTTGAATGTGCCTCACCAGGCATCTGCAGCTGGAGAGACCACAGAGATTCCTGACCAAGAGAATTCAGGGACTCCAAAACATGACCTATATGGAAAGACTGAAATCCCTGTCAATGTACTATGTGTCTTACAGGCTGCTGACAGGCGACCTGTGACTGGTCTATGGAGTAGTCTCTGACCCTGCCCTAATGGAAATGCTGCACATCTGCAAATCAAATGGGACAACAGTCACTCACTCCAGAGGACTCAACACCTAGCCTGTGACTCAAACAAAACATGCTGGAGAGGCATATATGTCTCTCACAGACTACTGCTACTCTGGAATAAACTCCCAGTTCACATTAAGCAGAGCTCCTCAATGACCCTACTTAAGTGCAACCCGGACAACTAAATTGGAGACTATAAATTCACCCCTGTCATGGCACCTATTTCACTCATGGACAGGGGCAGCTGGTGCTGATCATAGATTCACCCTGCAAATAATCAGTCAATCAAACCATCTAACAATGGTCAATTAGGGAAAATCTACCAATGGTCATCTAGGGACCATGGGTATTACATGGCTAGGCTTGTAAAGGTCCAAGGGCCATTAGACTAATAACCTCCTATGAACCTATGAAATCAAAGCTATAATGACTAAAATGCCTTTCCGATGTCAAAGAGTGTTCAAGAGTAACTGAGAAAGAGAGGAGAAGGTTCATAATCATGGAACAAAAAGCATGGATATAAGGAGCAGAAGCATGCTTCTTCGTAGTAAGTTGGAAAATAGAGTTGTGAAGGACTTTCCAGCCACCACTCTGCTTTGACCTACAGCACATAACAGTGAAGCCGGACGTGGAAATGGGTAAACTCTGACACATTAATATTACACGTCATGGATACAGAACTTGTGGATGAATTGTGTGCTGGGTGGTAATGAAGAGGGATCAGATACTAGCTGGTCAGAATGTTTGTACTATAGAGGATTATTTCCAGCAAAAACTTCAGAAGCATTTTTACCTTAATACAAGCAATTTGTAACTCAGCAAGGAGGGTAAGGTTGTGAAGTTAAACTATACTGCACACCTTAAAATCATGCAGGCTGTCATCTGGTAAGTAAGCCAAAACCTGCAAGAAGCAGCAGAATGCTATGCTAAGGTAATGAAAGTAAAGAATATGAGGAAGAAGATAGGATCCAGTGAAGAGATGAAGTCAGCAGACGAGCACTGGTGTCCACTCCACCTGCTGTGAGGTAACATATGAAATATTTAGTGAAATTTAGGGATCAGCTGTCAGGTGTGCAGCTGTGATTGGAATACAAGGACAAAGAGTTACCCGGGGCAGATAAGCACTTAAACATGTATATTAGGAGAAAAGAGAGTGTGAAACAACTGATGAACTGGTTGATTTTATGCTTCTTAGGTCAGCACCAGTGTCAGAGACTCAGTCTAGGGGACAGGGCTATTCCACCACGAAAAACAACATAGCCAAGGGTTATCAAATAGCTGCACATGTTAAATAGGAGTGCACTGTGTACTCTAGCTGTTGGTCTATAAGTATTTAATTCTAAGGTTAGGTAGCAATGATATTTTGCTTCAACCGACTCTGTTAAGCCCTAACATGAGTGCGAGAACCTCACTCTGACTTAATCGCTGTCTTTATTTTGCCCTATCACTCTTTGTTTCATTTTCTAAAGCCATCTGTTTATTCAAAACCATAGACTTATATCAGTTTGGTGTCCACATAAACAGTACATGGTTCTGTTTATAATTCTGAATAATAATTATATTATTTTGACTAATAAATTATGATTTTTATAAGTACATATTCTCTAATACTTATTACAGTTGTCACCCTTATTGGGAAAAAAGGACTCTAATTAAAGGTAACTGATTACACTGTCTAACATTGTTCCTGAAGGTACCCTATTCTTCCTGGAAGTTTCAAGTTTTATAACTGATGCTGTGTGACAAGGGAAATACTAGCAGGTTAATCAAGCAGGTATTGAAGGAAGTAATGACTGGCAGGACTTTTAAGGTTGCACCTATTCTTGTATATCCACTAGTCATTGCTCAAATATCTGAGGTTGACAGCATTAATAAAATAGATAATTTAAGGTTTATTTTGATAGTAAATTGACTAGACAGACTATGTGTAATAACTCACAATTGTCTATTTGTAATGATGGTTTTATTCAAAAGTTTGGAAAGAGAACTTTTTTTTTTTTGCATAAAACTAAGAATAACTGTAAGACCAGATTAGAGAGGGAGCACATTCAGGTACTGTTCTCAGTGATAAACTAAATGTAGGTATGTTTAGTTGTGACTCCTGCCTGCAAAGGTACTCTATTCATGAATGACCTACATTACTATTTCACACTATCCAGTTGTTGCACCCTGCAGTGGACATCTATCTTTACCTTTCTGGGGATAGTCTATGTTGCTAAGTAAATTTCTTGTGATTGCTTTAAGACAGAAAGATGCATCCAACAATATTTATATGAATATACATATAGAATAACTATGTGCAACATAAATAATACATTATACATTCATTCACAGAGTTGTGCAAATTACAAGAATTTCACTGTTTTGTATTAGAAAAGGTATTTAAGAACTAGAGGCGTATCAACTGGTGGGATGCAATTAGAGTATTATGAATGTCTATGGCAACTTAGACTGAATGCCAGATGTTTTCCAGGTTTGAAGGATAATATTTCAATTTCCATTGTTCTTAGACTAATAATACCTTGTTATTAAAATCTTTTTTCTTAAATTTGTAAAATTTATTTATTTATTTTATTTTACATTTGTTGACCGAGCTAGTCTAACTGGATATATGTCCATTTTCAGTAGAGGCCCGGGGAGATAAGCTCCATGACAAACTGTTAACATAAATAATTAAAAAAGAAAGAAATATACAAAAAAAAAACTGAAGTTATAGTACTATATGCACTGACACATCTAGTTAATATGCACACTAGAGTTTCAAAAAATGACATGGGGTACATTTCATAATGCAAGGAGCAGGCATACAATCTAGTTCAATGTATAGGTGAAGTACATCACTTAATGGCAAAGAAAAATACAGGTGAAGTACATCACTTAATGGCAAAGAAAAATAAAACAGGTGGTATACAGTCTAATGCCATGTACACTACATTACACAATAAAAGATGATGTAATGATCGGTAGAAGTAATAATTAGTTGCAAAGAAAAATTAAAATGTTTTTAATCATTTTTTTTTTTCAAATAAGTGAGAGAGAGAAGAAATTAATGAGATACAGAACAAAGAGGCTATATATTGTAAAAAAGGAAATGACAGAAGAATTAGTTAAAAGTAAAAAAGGGGAGACAGAGCATAGTTTTGGTAGAGGACAGGTTTGGGCAGGTTTAGTACAGTGGCAAGACCAGTGTGTTTTGAGAAAAAGTTTCAGTCTTTTTTTGTAGAGTGATAAAGAGGAAATAGAGGAAAGGTCACAGGGGAGAAGATTCCAGAATTTTCCCACAGTATTGGAGAAAAGAGAATCCCCAGCCCTGTTGTTTGATTTAGTTGTTTTGACTAGAAGTTTCTGAGATGAGCATAAGGACTTCAGATTATTATAGGGAGTGATGATGGTAGAGAGACTAGGAGTATTGGAAGGTTGGTAGAGAGTATTATGTGTAATGATTAGTTGGTGGTACTTGATCAGATTCTGTAGTTCCAGCCATTCAAGCTGCTTTAAGTTAACACAGTGGTGAGTTTTAAATGAGTTACCAGTAGCAAATCTGGCTATATTATTGTGGGAGCTTTCCAGCTTACTGAGGTTGCCCCTAGATAGGTTGGTGAAAATGGAAGAGGCTTAGAGGAGTGCAGAGATTAGATGAGTATGTGCAATAGTAGTTCTAGCTGTGGGTGATAGGAAGAGTTTTATTCTGTACAGAGAGCCAAGTTTTTTGTTGACAGATTTAATTGTGTTGTTAATGTGTATGTCAAAGGAAAGATTGTTGTCTATGGTGACACCAAGTAGTTTGGTAGTTAGGTCTGGTGATATTATGGTGCCATTAGTGGAAGAAACAGAAAAATCTAAGGGGGTGGATTTCAGATTAGGATTGAAAAGGAGGAGTTTAGTTTTTTGGGGGTTTAAGAGTAGGCAACGATGAGTGAACCATTGTTCCACAGTGTTAAAGACATTTTGGGTAATGGAGTGAAGGTCAGAAGAGGTTTTAGCGGAGCATATAAGTGTAGAGTCGTCAGCATATTGTATGGAAGTAGCTTGGGGAATTGCTTGATGAAGGTCGTTGATGAATATGGAGAAAAGGAGAGGTCCTAATATGGACCCTTGAGGTACATGGAGGTTAACTGATAGGTGGTTAGATAGAGTGTTACGCCAAAGTACAGCCTGTTGTCTTGTATTTAGGTAGGATTGGAACCATTTGAAAGAGAGTGAGTGCAAGGACAGGGATTTGAGGATATCTATCAGAATTTGATGATTTACCATATCGAATGCTTTGGACAGATCGATAAATAGTGCAGTAGATAGAAAATTGCAGTTACGGTTTCTGTTGATACAATCTGTAAAGGAAAGGAGGGCAGTGGTAGTGCTATGGGAAGGTCTGAAACCATGTTGACAGGTAGAGAGCAGGTTATTGTGGATTAGGTGGTCTAGTAACTGTCTGTGTATACATTTCTCCATAATCTTTGCCAAAGGGGAAAGAAGAGCTATAGGACGATAACTGGAGAATTTGGTTGAGTTGCCACCTTTGTGCAGGGGGATAATATGGGAGACTTTCCAGATACTAGGGATGTGGCCTTCACTAATAGTTCTATTGATAAGAATGGAGATGGATTAAGCAATCGATTTGGCAGATTTTTGTAGGTATTCAGCAGGTATTTGGTCTGCTGAAGGAGAGCATGGTTTAAATTTTTGGATTAGGGCAAGAATATGGGTTGTTGGGACTGGTTGGAGAAGAAATGGTAGGGTCAGAGTTTTGTTGTAGGTAGGTAATGTAAAATTAACAGATGATAACTGACTGGCTAGTGTTTGGATAGCATCAGTGAAAAAGGAATTGAAGGCATTGGCAGTATACATGAGATTTTCTTGGTCAGTATTTTGTGGGCTTGGTGTACTGGATTGATCTGGATGTAGTAATTGGTTGACGCTCGCCCAGAACTTTTGTGGGTTGTTATGGTTAGTCTTCTGAAATTGAAGGTAGTAGTTTCTTTTATCTGATAGTATAGCTTTCTTAGTGTTATTTCTTAATTCTCTGAAAATTTGTTGGTCAGCAGGATTTTTGGTCATTCTCCATTTAGCCCAGTATTTATTTCTAAGGTGCATTTTCTGTTTTGTTTCTTTTGATAGCCACGAGGCAGATCTGGTTTTGAATCTAATTGCATGGGTTGGGGCATGGAGATTGAGAATGGCTAAAAATTTTGAATTAAAGTATTGTACTGCTTCTTCTAAAGGGAGGTAATTTAAGGGAGACCAGTTGCATGCTCTAAGTTCCTTTTGGAAGAGATCAGGGTTGAAGTTCTTTTTGGATCTGATATTCCTGATAGTGGTAGGAATGGGAGAATAGGATTTGTGCCTGATAATATAGGTAAGTGAGTGGTCACTTAAATCATCAGGAAGGGTTCCGGATTGATATGTTTGAGGATGGTTGTTTATAAGAATCCAGTCTAATATGCTTTCCTTCTTGTCGTGTTTGTTTATCCTGTGGGGGAGGTGATGGTTTGGGAGAAAACTGTGAAGGTTAATGTGGGTGGTAGGGTGACTACTACTACTACTACTACAGCAATTCCAATCAATGTTTATATCACCAAGGATTATAGTTTCTTGGGGAAGGTGTTGAGATAACCAGCATAGGATATTTTCCATGGTGGTATTGTTGTTACCAGGGGGGTAGATAAATACAAATAATATAGATGGCTTTGGCTTTGTTAAGTTCAAGTCTGGATATGAGAATTTCTGCATTGATATTTGGAGGTGGTTTAGTGTCATAGGTAGTTATTTGTAATCCTGATTTAGATAGAATAGCAACCCCACCACCCTTTTTGGTTACACGGTCGAGTCTTAGAATATTATACCCTGGTGGGATGATTTCATTATCTTTAGTTGTAGGTTTTAGCCAGGTTTCTGTTAAACAAAGAATGTCGAAGGAGTAGACATCTAAGAGGGCATGGAGTTGAGCTATTTTATTGTTAATGCTTCGAATATTAAGGTGACCTACAAGGAGTGAATTAGATTGTGTAGTGATGAAAACATTAGTGGCTTGGTTGGGATTGGGGAGAGAGGTTGGGTTTGTTAATGGCCCTGGGTTTGGGTGAATGTCTCCATCTTTTAATAAGTGGAGGTGTTTGGGATAGTATGGACTAGGGAGTTTGCTATTTGTGAGTAGGGATTTCCTGGTATTGAGGTTGCTATATCTAATGTGGTGTATTCTGTGATATTTTGATAGTAGGTAACTAGGAGTAGTTGTTATGTTGGCATGGTTAGAGAGGAAGAGTAGATATAGGGAGCTGGTTTGTTTGTTAGGGTGGTGAAAGTATGGAAGTAATGGAGTTTCATAGGAGGAGAGTATGTAAGCAACAGTCAGAGGTGGAAGTAGTATAATAATGAGTAGTAGTTGGAAGTGAACAGTGTAGTGTGGTTTATTCATTTTAATGGGTGTATAAGTAATTGAGTTATATGTAGATATGGAAGTAAAGTAGGTATGGAGGAGGGGTAGAGAGGGGTTATATTAGTAGATTAAGAGGAGAGGTTTGAGAAGGTAGGTGTAGAGATATTTGAGCAAATAAAAATGTTAATTAGAGTACTGGGTGGAGGAAGGGGTGTGGTTTGTAAGTATAAGTGTAGGACCCCAGGGGGTGGGTGGGAATAGGGGGTAGGGTAAGGAGTGGAGTGAGCCCGCAGGGCGAACGGAGCGGGTAGAATCAGGTAAGAAGCAGCTGTGGAAGAAACAATCAGCAGTGCAGGCTTCAGAAGGTAAGTTTGCAAGTCTTAAATAGGTAAGAACAGTGAAGAGAGAACATAGAAATGGTAGTAAGAGAAAGTATAGTACAGGGTGTAGTTGTAGGAGCTAAAAAACAGGTCTGGGACTACAGAAAAATAAGGTAAGTAAAATAGACACAGGAGGATAAGAGTACTGATAGGATTGGGAAGAAGGGTGCCCCCTAGTGGATAGGTCTATAATTACAGGTAGCTCTATGAGGGAGGTAGCTGTGTAAAGACAGGAGAAGAGTGAGAGCTAGGATGGGGAGTTACATGTAGACATTAGATGGAGAAGTGAGTGTTAGATATTAAAGAGGGAGGGGGTAGAGGCTGCTGGCTGTCCTGACTCAGAATGTGCTTAGGCCCTATAGTAATGGTACAGTGGTAGAGAAGTAATCTGGCAGTAGTTAGACAGCAAACATACTTTTCTTGTATCCTTAAGTGGGGATGCAGGGAGTTTAATGCTGAGAGGTGAACCCCGCTGGAGTTTGGAGAGGGTCCTTTGGTTTCTATAATCTAGTGTTGGAAGCACAGGAAGAGCAGGGAATTTTTCTTGTATCCTTGAGTGGGGATGCAGGACGTTTAATGCTGAGAGGTGAACCCCGCTGGAGTTTGGAGAGGGTCCTTTGGTTCCTATAGTCTAGTGCTGGAAGCACAGGAAGAGCAGGGAATTTTTCTTCTATCCTTGAGTGGGGATGCAGGGAGTTTAATGCTGAGAGGTGAACCCCGCTGGATTTTGGAGAGGGTCCTTTGGTTCCTATAGTCTAGTGTTGGAAGCACAGGAAGAGCAGGGAATCACAGGGAAAGAAAGACACTGGGAGAGGAGCAGACAGCAGCCAGGGCCTTTTCTAGATTACTAAAGATGATGTTAAATATAACATCATGAAAAATTAATAAGATATAACAAAATTGAAAAATGATTACAATAAAAATACAATAACCATTTCAGTTAAAAATCAAATCTGCTCTAAATATGAAGCAAGGAAAAAAACTTCAGCTCTTATCATTCATCTTAGAAAGGCTTATAAAAATTGTCGATCCTTCCCTGATACTTCACAATCCTGGAGAGACAGTTTTTGACACAGATGTCTCACAATAGGTTAGAAGCTCTCTCTTCAATTAGATCTTTACTCTCTTCTCTTGGACCAAACCACAAAAGGAGGGGGAGTATCGGTATTCATCAAAGATACCCACACCTCCAGGTTGGTGGCAAAGCACGAAGCATCAGAGACTATCCATGTGCAACTAACAGTGGGTAAAACTGCCTTCCAGTTTTTAGCCTGCTACAGACCACCCTCCCAAACCCAGGAACCCCACTTGGCCTTTCTGAGAACACTGGAAAATATGAAGGTCTCTCCAAACACCATTATATTGGGCGACTTCAACTACTCAAACATAGACTGGGAGCATTACTCTAGCTCCAACACCCTAGCCCAAAGGTTCCTAGAATTTATAAACTCAAATGCTATGGAACAACTTGTTACCACTCCCAAAAGAGGGGAAAACATACTGGACCTGATCATCACCAACATGGGGACTCTATGCTCAAGACCAGAAGTGTATCCCTCACTGGTAAGATCAGACCATAAACTAATCTCACTTGATATTCACATCCCGACCCCACCCCCTGCCCAGAAAACCACAGTGAAAAAAAACTTCTCTAAAGTAAATTTCACACTCCTCAAAACCGAGGTGGAATCCTTCAAAGCCCCCGGGCCTATGGAAAATACGGCCCAGACCGCAGAATCCTTTATAAACGCATTCTATGAACACCTTCAGGAATGCATGGATCATGCGATCCCAAATAAAACCAAGTCCCAATCCTCCAAAGGCAGACGTCCTGTCTGGTGGACCCCAGCCATAAACAAACTATACAATAGAAGGAGGAAACTACTAAATTATGGAGCAAAATCCCAAAAAGGGAAGGCATCACTGATCAGTATTAGCAAAAAACTATGGGCACTCATAAAATTGTCTAAGGCCAGCTTCGAGAGAAAAATTGCACAGGACACTAAGGATAATCACAAGGCTTTCTTTAGTTATGTTAGGAACCTGGGTGGTAATTACCAGATATGCTCAGAATTAGTCTAAAATGACAAAAAATACAATGAACCCACAGACATTGCCAACATCCTAGCTGACAGGTTCAGCACAAACTTCTCTCCCCCCTCCCCACCAAAAGGGCAAGTATCTATCCCAGCAGAGTGCTGCCCCCCTGACATCTCAGATGCTCAGGTAAGAGCTGCCCTCTCCAAAGCAAAAAACACAGCATCAATGGGACCAGACAGTGTCCCGGGCTGCATCCTACATGAACTCCAAGAAGGGCTAAACCCAAACATAAAACTACTGTTCAATCTCAGCCTTACTACAGGATATGTGCCCAAAGAGTGGCGTACAGCAACAGTGGTCCCTCTCCATAAAGGTGGTGACTCAACGGATCCTGGAAACTATCGCCCCATAAGCCTGACTAGCTTGGTCTGCAAAGCTATGGAAAGGATCATCATGGACCTCATAAATAAAGATATTGGGGACCTACAGATGCTGGATCCTACCCAGTTTGGCTTTGTTAAGGGCAGATCCTGCCTCTTAAACCTGGTTGATTTCTTTGAAACAGTCACCAAGGCCATTGACGAGGGGAAGGTGGTCCACACAGCCTACCTGGACCTCACAAAAGCCTTCGATACAATACCCCACTCGGGCATTATAGATAAGCTCACCAGCTTAAATATAAACCCCTATGTCACTAGATAGATTGCAAACTGGCTCAAGGATAGAACCCACATGGTTAGAATTGCTGGAGACATGTCAGACTCCAAACCAGTTACAAGTGGTGTCCCACAAGGCTCAGTCCTGGGACCTCTCTTGTTCGGTATATATTTCTCGGAGGTACAGGCCAACACAGAAGGACTGTGGCTGACCAAGTTCGCAGATGACTGCAAACTGGGCACCATAATCGACTCTCCAGCCGACACAAGCATCCTCCAAAAGGGCCTCATAGAAACAGACAACTGGTGCCAGAGCCATGGCCTCAAGCTAAATGCCAAAAGTGCATAGTCATCCCTTTGGCAAAACAAAGTGCCCACAAATTACCACATAGGTGGTAATCCATTAAGTACAGAAGAAGTAATTAGGGACTTGGGGACCCAAGTTGATAGCAATCTCTCATTTGACAACCACGTGGCCAAAGTGGTTAGAAAAACATTTTATATAGCCCACCTAATCATGAAGGGATTCACATCTAGATCAGGGAGGTCATCATGCCTCTTTACTCATCCCTCATCAGGCCCATAATTGAGTACAATGCCCCTTTGGGATGTACCTTACCAGACACCTGCAGCAACTGGAAAGACCCCAAAAGTACCTCACCAAGAGGATCAAAGGGCTCAAACAGATGCCATATGCTGCCCGGTTAAAGAAACTCCAGCTCTACTCAGTGGCATACCGCCTGTTCAGAGGCGATCTGTGCCTGACGTATAAAGCCATGTCCAACCCAGAATTAATGGACATGCTGCACCTCAGAAAATCCAAATCCCATCGAGCTACGCGCTCGAGAGACTTGAACCTCAGCACTGAAATATATAGGACATGCTGGAGGGACAGATTCATAACCCAGAGGCACCCTTCACTCTGGAATAAAATCCCAGTCCAGGTTAAGCAGAGTCCCTCATTGACTCTCTTCAAGAGGAATCTTGATGAGTGGATGGGAGATCGTAGGTTTACCCCGGGTATCACTTCTGTGTCACTGTTAGACAGAGGCACAGTATACTAACCTCGAAAAAGGGCATAGCAAAATAAATTTAAAATGGGTGGTGAAAGCCAAACACATTCTGGCTAGGCTTATAAATGCCCTAGGGCAGATAGCCTAGTATGAACCTATATGAACCTATATGGCAGTTCATAGTTAATAATAATTATATCTCTGGAACATCTTGCAAAGGTATTCCACAAGGGTGTGTGATTGGTCATCTTCTCTTTTCTCTTTTACTAAACAATCTTCCCTGGGATTTCCTATACACCAAATGTTTTCTTTATCCAGGCTTCATCATCTTCACTAGAGGTAGCACAAACCTGGGCAGTCTCAAAAAGGAACTACAGAGTGATTTCATTGCCACCTGGAATTCATTGCATAAAAGTAAATTCACTGTCAATATTCACAAAACTTTGGTAATGCTATTCAGTACCCACCAACAACTACATAATTCACAAACTGTCACTACTAATGATCCTGTAACTATCTTGTTTCCTTGCATGAAAGAGAAAAATGATCTAGGCCTGCTTTCTCGCCAACACCTTACCTTCCATAAACACCCTGAGGCCCAAATGTACAAGGTATTATCACCTAAAAACATGTTACAAAATGTTACATCTGCTGTGTCTCAAAGTTAGATGATCATTATCCATAAATGTACTGCATCCCAAACTTGAGTATAGACTGCCAGTCATAGCCCTCTGCTCATCACAGAATGTCATGCAGCTACAGTCTGCAGAAAACCAAATGCTTAGATTCATTCTCCTTTACAAAATGAACACCATAGCATTGCACTAAGGAAAAATCATTTTCTTCCTGTGGATTACTGCTTAAAATACTTACTGTCACAATTCTGCATCAGAGATACTGTCCCCTACTTCTTAACAAATGGACTATCAAAGATACTTTCTACATGATTTTAAACTCCAACTTGCTTCAACTGAAAAGGTCATTCCTTTAATATCACAACTTGAAAGAGATCCTTTTTGCTGGAACTCACTTCCTGAAGCCATCAAATTGATAATCTTACATCATTCTGCCAGTATTTTCATTCCCATCTAGTCAAAAAAAATAGATGTGACTATTTCATATACACCATTTAAGCCCTACTTCTATCTTCACCTACCATCATTACTTTCCATTTAACCAATGCATTTGCATCCCCTAAGATTTCTAACATAAACACTGTTGTTGGCAAGGAAGAGAGGTGAAAGGGAGGTGTGGAAGACGGATAAGGAGAAACAAAAGGAAAGAAATCGAGGTGGTACAGACCATACCTCTCAACCTCTTGGGGCAAGAAATCAGGACAAAGCTTAAAATAATAGGGTCAAAGGTCTAAAAATAGTCAGATTTTAAATGTTGCTCTTATAAAATTCTGAAATAACAGGATTTGTGTTAGCATGCATTTTTTGAAAAAAAAAAATGAAATCTGAAACTCAAATGTATATCATTATTTACTGACTTCAATCCTTAGTGATTTGCCTAACAACCACAAATTTTATGAAGAACAGACCAAAAATATAAAGCAAAAATCTGGACACTTGAGAGGTATGGTACACACTGATGAGAAAAAGATGACAAAAAGGAGAAAAAAGTCAATAATTCTTTCTTTCTTTTTACCATCCCTGTAGCTACTACTGTAAAACTTGTGGTGACTTTGGCATGTTCTGCACAGCCATGCTAAAAAACTTAAAACTATCTTACTGTATCTTTATTTACAGTATATTGTATACATATACTAGTGTTATATCTAAATGCACATCCTTGTATGATGCAATACAAAGTACATTTGAACAATGCATTTTGCATCTGTACTTTGAATTTGCAACTGCATGTTTCTGTATGATGCCATTCAAAGTACCTATGAACTACATTGTTTGTTTGCACTTTTTAATTGCTTTATTGGCCTGGGTTTCAAAAAGGGCACCCACCAAGGTTAAGCCCTAACATGGTTGACAGAACACTGGTCATAGCCCTTTCTGATTCACAATCCAACACAGTGATTCTACATGGCCTGTAGAATCACAGCTGTGAACTGTCTCATTGGCTGTGCTAAATATTACATAGGCATTGTGAGGGAACAACCTATGCCACTAGGCCATGTGATCTCCCCTGGAAATGCTTGCAGGAAGGAATTTATGCACCCAAACGATTCATAGCATAACATAGGTGTGCACATGAGCATGGCCAGCTGTGTCAATTAACACACCCAAGGTTCCATATTTACCTCCTTACTTTATTTTTTTAGCAAGAAACATCTTTATTAAATTATCATGTATGACATAGGCCATGTTATATTTATACAAATTAAAATAAACCATAGCGACACAATCTCAGTTGCAAACATTATACATTCCAAACCGTGCTGACACAACTGTAGTTGCAGACATTACCCCCTTACTTTTAATGAGAAGAAGAGAGAGAGAGAGACAGGACTTCAAAAAAGCACTGGGGAGTTTAGTGGAGAGGTAGTGGTGGAGGGCATGTGAGTTTGTGCATATGTGTAGCAGCAAGTGCTCATATCTGCAGAGGTATGACTGGTCTTGGGTAAGTGAGTGCATGAATGTTTCTGTGTGTGTGCATGAGTGCATCCAAAAGTGAGATTGGGTGTATAAATGGAGTATATGTCTCATGTGCGTGTGTGTGTGTGTGTGTGTGTGTGTGTGTGTGTGTGTGTGTGTGTGCATGAGTGCATCCAAAAGTGAGATTGGGTGTATACATGGAGTATATGTCTCATGTGTGTGTGTGTGTGTGTGTGTGTGTGTGTGTGTGTGTGTGTGTGTGTGTGTGTGTGTGCATGAGTGCATCCAAAAGTGAGATTGGGTGTATAAATGGAGTATATGTCTCGTGTGTGTGTGTGTGTGTGTGTGTGTGTGTGTGTGTGTGTGTGTGTGTGTGTGTGTGTGTGTGTGTGTGTGAGTGCATCCAAAAGTGAGATTGGGTGTATGCATGGAGTATATGTCTCATGTGTGTGTGTGTGTGTGTGTGTGTGTGTGTGTGTGTGTGTGTGCATCCAAAAGTGAGATTGGGTGTATGCATGGAGTATATGTCTCATGTGTGTGTGTGTGTGTGTGTGTGTGTGTGTGTGTGTGTGCATGAGTGCATCCAAAAGTGAGACTGGGTGTATGCATGGAGTATATGTCTCATGTGTGTGTGTGTGTGTGTGTGTGTGTGTGTGTGCATGAGTGCATCCAAAAGTGAGACTGGGTGTATGCATGGAGTATATGTCTCGTGTGTGTGTGTGTGTGTGTGTGTGTGTGTGTGTGTGTGTGTGTGCACGAGGGCGAGCGCCCATGTTTGAATGTGTTCATCTGTGTGGGAGAATGAATGTGGGTTGTCTGTGCCAAAGCAATGCATGTGCCATCAATGGTGATTACAACATAACACTATCAGTAACATGCAGATTAGCTGATAACGAGGTCTTTACTCATTGTGACTAATTGTATCTATGAAACACATTTCACTAGTTTGTTTAAACTGCCACTTTTGGCCTCAGTTGCTTTTGCAGTCATAGGGAAAGTTTTTCAATCCCAGCCTTAATGCTGCAAATGATCTTCAAGTTTAATATTTTGTGATTTTTTTCATGCTCTTCTCTCAAACTAAGATGTTATTTGAGAGACAAGATGACACACTCTCAACTAAAAACATGAATACATTATAACATAAGCATATGTCCAGCCTATTCTATAACTAATATAAAAGTTTTGTAATATTAAACAAATTATATGTCTTTTCATAGATCAGGGAGTGTCTCTTTCCATGACCAGACAGATAAAATTAAAATGTGACAACTGTTGTTACATGTCTGCAAGAGGACAAAATGTTAATTTCTTGTCCATTGTTAGACAACAATCCTTGTTCATATATCATTAAAATGGTTGTGTCAGCCTAACTTGTAATTGTAGTGTATAAGGCATATATAAAATCCATTTCTAAAAGTATGCACATTATATGATGACAGAAATCCCAAACTGTTTTCCATGTATGACACTTCCCCCTGAAATATGTAATTTATTCTATTAAATCTGCATATTTAAGCCATGGGTAGCTGTTACACAACCCTAGATTTACTTCCATTGCTGTATTGTATAAGTACAAAAATGTACAGGACTTTTATTTATTCAATTACTGTTTTTCATTAACAAAATTTGTAGATATAAAAATGTAATTTCAAACATTTCAAATGTCTATAAAGTCAACTACCAAATCGAGTTTCTTACATATAACCATGAGGGAATAATTAAATATGCCAACTTTTGAAGTAATATTATTGTCAACATTTTGACATTTGTTTTTGCACTCGTCAAAAGTCGAATCCTATTACTCTGGTCATTATTAGTATAATAGCACAAAGTTAGTAAATGCACTCTGTAAAAAACTTAAATTTATTAAATCAGCTAATATGCAAGACATTTATTTTCTGTGTAATAATTCTGTAATTTCATCTTAGCAAAATATACATTGTGGGCAGGATTCATGATGCTTACCACAAGGTCATAACTTGAAAGTTGCTTGCATTGTGATAAGTTTTCTGGTTCAGACACTACTCTCCCATTATGATTTTCATATATAGGTGGCCAAAACATGGATAATGATCTCTCTGTGAAAGTCGTGTGCTTATGTAGCAGTCTGGGGGAGTGTCTAATTCTAATTAGCCATATGATCTCCCCAGAAATGTTCCAGCTCTGCATTCAGAGTCTGCATTCAAAGTAAGGTAATGGGGAATACCAGAGTACTATGACTGATTCCAAATAGGGAAATGGGCTGAATACATCAAGTGAAGTCAGAGTTTACACTAGAGAAGTTTATTAATATACTAGTCTGACTAATGGTGAATGCCATTAGAGTCAATGGGATGTAGCAAGTCCAGGAGTATGTGGGTCTACATGCTACAAGCTTTACTTTGTAAACAGCAAATTTGCTTGCAGTTTCTAGTTTTACATAAAGGTGGAGCTATATTGCACATATTGGGGAAAGGCCATGGTGGTGCAGCAGTTAGTGTTGTTGCCTCACAGCAGGATGTTCTCTAGTTTGATTCTCAGCTGGGGTGCCTTCTGTGTAGAGTCTGCATGTCCTCTCTGCAGTCATGCGGATTTCCTCTTGGTGCTCAGCTTTCTTCTCACATTCCAAAGACATGCAGTAGGTGGATTGGGCACTATAAATTGGCTGTTGGTGAGAGTGAGTGAGTGGTGTGAATGAATAACTGTAGCAGGTTTAGCCACCTGGTGGTGTAAACCTTGGCTTGAGATGATTGCCACTGGGGAAGTGACACCCCAACCCCATGTACAAAATGGGAAAGAGGTTGAGGATGGATGGATGGAGGTTGGGGGAAAGCCTGTGTGAAATTACCTACTGCTATGCATACAGTGAGTGTTCAGCAACATTCCTTTGGGGACAGCTAAGAGTGATATATTGTTAAAAAAATAAATAAATCCCTGGTGATTTTGTAGAACTGCATGCCTGTTCCACTTCTTAGACAGGGTGAATTCAGGCATGACAGATATGTAGGGTCTAACCAAAACTACTTAGTTTACCTTGTGAAATGAATAGCAATCAAGTGACTTTATCGATGATTCACTATCACACCCATCCACTGTCTTCACATTATTCAGTAATTTGCAATGTATATTTAAATATACAATGTTATTATTACTCGTTTAATTGAATACATTTGTATTATTTGGATTCCTGAGGTTGATTCTCTTAATAGATCTTTGTTTCACTTGACTAAAAAAATAACGTTTTATCTCTAGTAACTTATTGCAATTTATTCTACAACTTCCTTGCTTAAAATAGAATTCTGACATATTTTGTTAACATATTCCATTGCTATATTACAGAGTTTAATGAGGTCTACACACACACACATATAATGTACATATATATATATATATATATATATATACGTACACACACCTATTTAGATAGATATAGATATAGATAGATATAGATATTGATATAGATATAGATATAGATATAGATATAGATATAACTGCGGTGGTGGTGCTGTGGTAGCGTTGTTGCCTCACAGTAAGACGTTGTCCTGTTCGATTCTCAGCTAGAGTGTCTTCTGTGGGGAGACATGCATGAATGGGCATACCTTCATTGAAGGTTGTGCGTCAGAACAGGCAACTCGGCATGTAAAAATCTACTGCCAATCATTAGCGGTCCGGAGTTCAGTTGTGGCGACCCCTAACCGGGAAAAGCCGAAAGACACAAAAAAAATAGATATAGATATAATTGAGGTGACAGGGGGCATAAGCATTTATTATTGTGATTATAATGCATGTTTCAGTAAGCATCATTATCTACAGGTACGAAAAGTAGAGATAGATCTTGGGCATGTCATGGTTTCAATGACTTGAAATGTAACCTTGAATAGCATAACAGATATCTTATGACAGCTTTGAATTTGCTTGAGTAACCTGTTTGAAAAGTATTTTAAAGGGAAAATAAGAAATTAAAAGAAGTGTAAGCAGATAAGATACAAGAGTACCTTCCACAAGGTGTAGAAATAATACAAATATCACAGAGAAAGTTGCTGCTCGAAGCTTTTTTCACATATGCATGGGTTTATTTGTCTTCTCTATATTTCTTTATTGTGTAAAAATAACCAATTTACTTTAGTAGATCAGTATATTGCGTATCTTCATTAAAAAATGTGCATATCGAGTGATATCCGTATATATATATATATATATATATATATATATATTTATTTTTTTTTTTCAGAACAGGAAGTCATAGTATTGCTTGTAAAAATTATGCCTGAATGCTCACTCCTGTTCAGTAATGTTGTAAGGTATCATATAAAGAATAATCACATTTTTAACATTTTATTTATTTATTTTATTTATTTATTTTACATTTGTTAACCGGGCTAGTCTAACTGGATATATTTCCATTTTCAGCAGAGGCCCGGGGAGAAAAGCTCCACATGTAGACAAGACGGATACAACATAACAAAAAATTCATAATAACAGATTAAAAAGTGGTAGGACTTTCACTCCAAGACAAGAAAGATTAATCGTAGTATAAAGGTATAAACAACATATTCAACATAAATTCATCTTTAGAACCATTTAGAGAAAGCATGAAACCAAGGAAAAGAGAGAACATTAATCGAAAGAAAGTGCAGATTTAAAGAGATATGTATTGCCAGAAAGAGATAGACAATAGCCATGAGGAGGAGAAAAAACAAAGAAAATTTTAATCAGGCTTAGAGCAGGAACATGTCCAGTGGCTTTTAAGGTAGACTCTGAGTTTTTGTTTAAACAGAACAGTAGATGCAATTGAAGTAAGTTTGGGAGGAAGTTTATTCCAGTGTTTTCCAATGGCATTTGAGAAAAGGGAATCACCAGCAAGGTTATTAGATTTGGTTAAGGCAACTAGCAGTTTGCTGGAAGAACGGAGTGAGTTCAGGTTTCAGTAGGGGCTTAAGAGGTTAGAAAGAACAGGTGTATTAAGATGTTGGTAAAAAGCTCTTTGGACAAACATAAGTTGGGATAGAAGCAACATGTTTGTCAGTTTGAGCCAGTTAAGTTGTTGCAGATTCAGACAATGATGGGTTCTAAATTGCTTCCCAGTCACAAATCTAGCTATGTTATTGTAAGTGGTAGACAGTTTAGAGAGATTGTTTTTCTTGAGATTAGTGTAGATAGGTGAGGCATAGAGAAGTGTGGAAATAAGATGTGAGTGGGCAAGATTAACTTTTGCTGGGAAGGTTAAAAAAGTTTTGATTCTATATAGAGAGCCAAGTTTCCTGTTTACAGATTTAATGGTATTGTTGATATGAGAGTCGAAGGAAAGATTGTTGTCAATCGTGACACCTAGTAATTTAGTAGTAGAGTCAGGTGATATAATGGTTCCATTATTCGACATGATAGTGAAGTCAAATGTAGGGGATCTGGTAGTAGGCTTAAGGAGTAGGAGTTTGGTCTTTTTTGCGTTTAGGAGTAGACGTTTTAGGAACCAAGTTTCGACTTTAGAAAATACTGCTTGAGTGTTAGTTTGAAGTTCGGAAATGGATTTAGCAGAGCAGATTAGTGTGGAGTCATCAGCATATTGAATGCATGTAGCCTGGGGAATGGCTAATTGTAAGTCATTTATAAAGAGGGAGAATAGAAGAGGTCCAAGAATAGAGCCTTGGGGGACCCCAAGTGAAATTGGTAGAAGAGATGAGAGTTTGTTATCCCAGAGGACGGCCTGTTTCCTGTTAGTGAGATATGAACTGAACCAGTGGATAGCCTTAGGTCCTAAGGAAAGGGATTTGTGAATTTTTAATAGGAGAGAGTGGTTAACCATGTCGAAGGCTTTGGACAGGTCAATGAAGAGAGCCGAAGACAGGATATTATTGTTGCAATTTTTGTTAATAATGTCTGTAAAGGAGAGCAGAGCAGTAGTTGTGCTATGATAGGGCCTGAAGCCATGTTGACAGTTTGTCAGAATGTTATTTTGTATTAGGTGATTCATTAACTGATGGTGGACACATTTTTCCATTATTTTTGCGAGTGGGGACAATAGGGCTATAAGTTCTTTTCAACTGAAAAAGACACATTTAAAATACTTGGCTTGGTTTTCCTTACATCAGATGGCAATGTTGCAACAATCTTGAAGTTCACATGCTGTAAGTTTCTGTGCATAATACATTACGCTAGGATGGTGTTCCCAAGTATATACATACTGAATGTCCTTTAATAGTACAATATTTCAGTATTTAATATATTTTTTGTATTACACAATGTTTTCTTTAATTTAAACTATTGTATTTTTCAATTAACTTAATTTTGCCTGTTAAGGTACTGACTGTGATGATTGGGGAGAGATGAGCGAAGGCTGCCAGCCTAGTCAAATAGAATTTGATACATAATTCTATCAACTGTATAAATAAATTTAAAATACCGGCTTGTGTTTTTAAATGTAAGAAAACACTGTAAAATGTGAACTTCAAGATTGTTGCAACATTGCCATCTGCTGTAAGGAAAACCAAGCCAAGTATTTCAAATGTGTCTTTTTCAGTTGAAAAGATCTTATGAATCTCTTTAATGTTTTACAAGTCGGTTCCAGTGTGGCTGGATGAAGGTTTCATGCCCATTGTTTTAAGGCGTTATTGCTCTAGTTTCTGTTAGAATATACATGTGAAATGTCTTCTATTGTTGTAAGTTTCTGTGCAGGTGTTAGATTGCTAAATAATGCAGTTTGAGGCCTGAAAACGAGACAGAAAGCATTTTGACTTTGGACATCCAACTTAGCAGCACTCTGCCTTATGCTCACATGTAAGTTTTAGCACTGTGATTTCTTGTAGGAATAGTTAAAGCTAGTAAAGATTAATTAGGTATTTTTCTTTGAAATCAGACCTGTCCTACTGTATTATTTTAAGATTCTGTGTGATCTCTGAACTCTTAGATATCTCTGTGTTGTAGCAGTTTTGTCTTGTGTTTTAATTATTTATTATTAAATATTTTTAAAACCTTCTACCTGTGGCTGCTTTGTGTAGAGATAAGCTCTAGAGTCCATTGCATATTTATAGAGTTTATTGTAATAGGCCACTCAAACAAGCCTTAGACTGTATAATCACATTACCATTGGATAATAATATTGCACAGTAATAACTGCACACCCTTTTAAGGGCCTTTGAGTAGCTGATATTTATTAGCTGGTGCTGGCAGTAATTACTACCATACAGCCTGGGTAAAGGGGCACAGCTGGAGAACCTGTGCCAGCCCTTTTCCCAGGAGGGTATGTGTGGTTGTATAACCTCTTCTTAAAGTGTGTGTGTGTGATGTGTCAGCTACTTGGGCAAGGACATTAAGCACTGGTTGGACAGAGAAGGTACTGGAGGTTAGCTTGCCAGCTAGGCTGAGATGTGGACCCTATAGCTGTGCCAGTGGGGAGTCGTATTGGGGACCTGGAAAGCAAGGGAGCAACCAGCCCCAGACTGACTGTGATCTCTGTGTGCACTTAAGGGAAATTGTACTTTACTGTGTGTATTAGTTATCCTTTCTTCTTCTATGAGATGACCTCCCTGGTGTTAGTGGTGAGGATTGAGGCTCCTTGATTGCTGGGCCAGGGCATGGTCATCACAAGTGTTTGGCAGTGGTGGGATCTACTTCACACACTAATTGACTTGTAGTGGTGTGGGGTAGAGTGAATTCCTGTAACTTATGTACAGTGATCTCTGAAAGTGTTTTGTACTCTAAAACAGCCATGCAGTGTATACTCAGAGTTCAGATCACAATTGTTTATTTCTTTTGTTAGCTTAGTGTTAGTCAGGGTGAGCAGGCAGCATGTCAGCAGAAGAGTATGGAAAGCTGACAAGGAGCCAGCTGGAGGAGATGTGCCAGACTAGGGGACTGGTGCATGGAAACCTGACTAAAGCAGACGTGATTGCAGCCTTGGTTACAGCTGCATCAGAAAACAGCAGCCTGGAGGACAATCAGACTGACAGTGGAGATACAATATCCTCGGAGAATGGACAGCTCAGCCTTTCTGCAGTGGACTTAAAAGTCCAGCTGGAGCTAAAGAGACGAGCTGGAAGTCAGGCATATGGAACTAGAAGCAGCTGAGAAAATGAGGAGTCTACAAGCTGAGGAAAATGAACAGCAGAGGAGGCATAAGAGGGAAATGCTGACTGTTCACCAGAGTCATGGAGGTTATGGGGAGGGGAGTAACTGGACCCCAGAAGCACAAAAAGTCAGAAACTTCTTCCACAGTTTAAAGAGGGAGATAATTTTGATAGCTTCATTCATATGTTTGAGTGGGTATGTAAACAGAATGAAGTTGGCCAAGGGCTCTGGGTACGGTTCCTGACCCCCTTACTCAATGGTAAAGCTGTAAGTTGTTTAGCAAAAATGCATGACGCTGACTGTTTTTATTATACTGCTGTAAAAAGACATTTATTAGAATGTTTTAAGCTAACACCTGAAATGTATAAGAGAAAGTTTTGTGAGCATACACACAAGGCAGATGAAAATGTATGTGAATATTTTGTTGAACTGAGCACTTATTTTCATAGCTGGCTGAGTGGATGTCAGATCACCACTTTTGAAGGGCTGGCAGACCTTTTGGTGAGGGAACAAGCCCTTAGCACTTTGCCTGAGGACATGAGGTTCTGGTTAACTGATAAACAGTGTGCTACTTCAGAGGAGTTAGAGAAGAAGGGAGACCTATACCTAGCAAGCAGGGCAGCCCTGCACAGGAAAAGGACCCCCAGTACTGCTCATGGGACTAAAGGAACCCATGGTGGGCAGCACAGACTGCCCCAACAGAATCCACCAGCAGCATGGGAAGCCACTAGGCCAGGTACACATCCAGGAGCTAGGGTTAAATGTTTTGAATGCAACCAGTGGGGCCATGTGGCATACAGATCTCAATGGAGGCAAGGTGAGGAACCAAAGGTGAGGGAGCCAGTAAGTGGAAAAGACAAAACACCAACAGTGTGTTGTCTAGAGACAACAGGGGTATGGAACTACCATCCTGTAGATGTCCTGAGAGGGAATGATTTGGATGAGGCAGTGCTATGTACTTAAGCAGTTACATGCAGTGAGGCTAGGAGACAAACATGGGGGTCTGGTAGCCTGGGGGAGACCCACACAGACTGCATACTTGCAGCCAGGACTGCTGAGGTGGTTACTTCAGGCAGTGAGCTATGCTGTAGCAGTGAGACTGAATGTGAGCCACATATGCTTGTGGTTATTGATGTTCCCTTAACTGCAAAGGTAGAAGTGAGTACTAGTACCCAGGCTGACAGTGAGGCACCGCTGTCAGAGGATGCCAGACTTCCTATGGAAGGGGAGCTGGGAAGGGTTACAAGGAGAGACTTAAGACAGGCTCAGCTCTCAGACCCTACTTTGCAAGGCCCGAGGCAGGTAGCTAGGGAGGAACCAGATTCTCAAGGGAAGGGGGAATCTGTATACTGGAACAAAGGGTTACTATACAAAGAGTGGACCCTGAGGGAGGGCTAGAAGGTGAGAGAGTACAGCAGTTGGTAGTGTCTAGAGCGTACTGTCTGGTGCTTCTAGCCATAGCCCATTATATTCCCTTTGCTGGTCATATGGGCATAAAATGTACAAAGAGGCATATTATGCAAAACTTCTATTGGCCTGGAATTTCAGGAGATGTAACAGGGTATT
The DNA here is from genome assembly GCF_019279795.1 of Protopterus annectens. NCBI lineage: Eukaryota > Metazoa > Chordata > Ceratodontiformes > Protopteridae > Protopterus > Protopterus annectens. The sequence goes on from NC_056726.1 coordinate 1,615,193,679, forward strand.
GCAGGACCTGTGAGAAGTACCAAAAGGTATGCAAGGCTGGAGACAAGGTGAGAGCTCCTTTGATGCATTTGCCTGTGATTGTGGAGCCATTTCAGAGGGTAGCTATGGATATTGTGGGTCCTCTGAGTACCCCAAGTTCCACAGGGAAAAAGTATATCCTAGTAATTGTAGATTATGCTACACGATACCCTGAGGAGTGGCTTTGTCCCCCATTGATGCCGAGAAGGTCACAAATGCTTTGTTAGAGATTTTCAGCAGGGTAGGTTTCCCAAAAGAAATACTGTCTGACAGAGGTGCCACTTTTATGTCAGACCTGCTGGCATGGGTTGGGAGGGTGGCCTAATGGTTAAGGTGTTTGCCTTACAAACACAAGGTGTAGGGTTTGAGTCTCACAAGGGATAATTGGCTAGGCTTAAAATGGCTCACAAGGGCAGTTAGCTTAGTACTAATCTATGAACCTATGTCTGTGGAAGTCCCGTGGGGTGAAGCACATGAAGTCCACTCCCTACCATCCATAGAATAATGGTCTTATTGAGAGGTTAAACTCTACAATCAAGTCCATGCTAAGGGCATTTGCAGATCAGTTTAAGAGGGAGTGGGACAAATATTTGCCCCATCTGTTGTTTGCTTACAGAGAGGTTCCCCAGGAATCCACAGGGTTTTCACACTTTGAGTTGCTGTATGGGCATAGGGTGAGGGGACCTCTAGATTTAATTTGAGATGAGTAGGAAGGTGAGTGTGAGTCTCACAAGGAGTCTGTTGTGGCATATTTCCTGAACCTCAGGACAAGGCTCATTGAACTCATGGGCCTGGCCCACGAGAACCTGGCAGGAGCCCAACAACAGAAAAAGGTGTGGTATGACAGGAATGCTCGAGCTAGAGAGTATGCTGTAGGGCAGCAGGTGATGGTTCTCATTCCTGTCAGACACAATACATTGCAGGCAGCTTGGGAGGGACCCTACAAGGAGGTAAGAAAGGTAAGTGATGTTAACTACATAGCAGAAGTGCTAGGCAGATGGCAGGGGCACAAATTGTGCCATGTTAACATGATGAAACCTTACCATGATAGGGAGGCCCTTGTGCTGAGCATTTGCAGTGGATTGCAGGAGGAGTCTGAGGGAGATCTGGGGACTGATCTCCTGAGTGAGGCTCAGGCTGACACCTCGGTGGAAGGGGTAGCAATGTCCCAGCAGCTATCTCTTACCCAGGTTCGAGAAATCCAAGCAGTGTTGCAGGAGTTTGGGGGCATGTTCACCGGGAAACCAGGGAGCACCCACCTGGTGCAGCACCAGGTGGATACAGGACCCCAAAGGCCTATCAGGCAGGCCCCTTATAGGGTGCCTGAGAGAGTCAAACAGACTCTGAGGGTGGAGGTACAGAGGATGTTGGAACTAGGGGTGATTCAAGAGTCCAACACACCCTGGGCCTCATCAGTGGTGTTGGTGCCAAAGAAGGATGGCAGCAACATGTTCTGTGTGGATTAAAGGAAATTAAATTGTCACACAGAGTCAGATGCGTACCCCCATGCCTAGGACAGATGAGACCCTTGAGCAGCTGGGTGGGGTTAAGTATCTTACAACCATTGATGTTACCAAAGGTTACTTGACTCCCTGTGCTAGAGAGAAGTCAGCCTTTGTGACTCCTTTTGGCTTTTATGAGTTCACAAATATGCCCTTTGGGATGAAGAATGCCCCAGAGACTTTCCAGAGGTGGGAAGATCATATCTTAGCAGGAACAGGAGGGTTTGCCCTTGCTTACATGGATGATATTGCTATCTACAGCCATTCCTGGCAAGAGCACCTTCAGCATGTCAGGGAGGTGTTGGGCAGACTACAGAGGGCAGGGTTTACCATTAAGCTGAGCAAATGTCAGATGGGTATGGCAGAGGTCTCCTACCTAAGACATAGAGCGGGGAGTGGTAAGATAAGGCCAGAACCTGCCAAAGTGGAAGCCATTCAGGCATGGCCTGCACCTGTTACCAAAAAACAGTTGAAGGCATTCTTAGGGACAGCAGGGTACTACAGAGAGTTTGTTCCCAATTATAGTACCATAGCTGCTCCTCTTACAAACCTGACAAGGAAGAACAGGCCAGATAAGGTAGTGTGGACCCCAGCATGTGAGCAGGCATTTCAGAAGCATAAGGAAGCTTTGGGAGGACCCCCTGTGTTAGCCAGTCCAGACTACAGCAAATACTTTGTTGTGTTAGTGGATGCTTCAAACTATGGGGTGGGGGCTGTACTTAACCAGATTTCGTCAGATGGAGAAGAGTACCCAGTTGTTTATCGCAGTCTTAGGCTCCAACAAAGGGAGGAATGCTATGCAGCAGTTGAAAAGGAATGTCTAGCCATAGTGTGGGCACTACCAAAACTTCAGCCTTATCTGTATGGAAGAAAATTCACTGTGATGATAGATCACAACCCTCTAACATGCTTAAACAGAGCCAGTCAGCAAAATTCCAAGTTGCTAAGATGGAGTCTGGGGTTGCAAGCGTATATGTCAGTGCAGCACCGCAGTGGGAGTAGCAATGCCAATGCAGATGGGTTCTCAAGACAGGGAATGGGGTGTGGTACACCCAGATAGATATGACACTCTCAAGTGATGTTTCTCAAGGGGCACTTGAAAAACCTGCTTGAGTTCCTCGGGGGGAAGAGATGTGATGATTGGGGAGAGATGGGCGAATGCTGCCAGCCTAGTCAAATAGAATTTGATACATAATTCATTCAACTGTATAAATAAATGTAAAATACAAGCTTGTGTTTTTAAATGTAAGAAAATACTGTAAAATGTGAACTTCAACATTGTTGCAACATTGCCATCTGCTGTAAGGAAAACCAAGCCAAGTATTTCAAATGTGTCTTTTTAAGTTGAAAAGTTCTTATGAATCTCTTTAATGTTTTACAAGTCGGTTCCAGTGTGGCTGGATGAAGGTTTCATGCCCATTGTTTTAAGGCTAAAGTTTATGACCAGAATTAAGATGTGGAATGTGCTTTATTGCTCTAGTTTCTTTTAGAATATACATGTGAAATGTCTTCTATTGTTGTAAGTTTCTGTGCAGGTGTTAGATTGCTAAATAATGCACTTTGTGGCCTGAGAACTCAGACCAGGCATTAAGATGATGCAATATGAATACTGGGAAAATTTAAGTGTCAAAAATGATGTAATTAGAGGGTTCCACTTCATATCATTGAAATTTCATTTCATCGAATTGCAAAACATCGAGACCAAATCATCAAAAACTCATATCGTCGAAAACTCATAACATCGAATCTCAAATCATTAAAAATTATAAAACTACTAGAAATAACATCCCAGACACTGTTTACATTTATGCAGGGGGCAAGCCCCCCTGCACCCCCATGTGGGGGGCTCTGTCCCCCACACCCCCATAATTAAATATACCAACTCCAAGATTGCACTAGAGTGGGATTAGAAAATTACCTTTTCCCCCCACTGTAGTGCAATGTTGGAGTTGGTATATTTATTTAAGGGGGTGTGGGGTGCAGAGCCCCCCACATGGGGGGTACAGGGGGCTTGCCCCCCTGCATAAATGTAGTAAAAACTCTGTGGAATGTTATTTCTAGTTGCTTTATAGTTTTCAATGATTTGAGATTCGATGTTATGAGTTTTCGACAATATGAGTTTTTGACAATTTGGTCTCGATGTTTTGCAATTCGATGAAATGAAATTTTGATGATATGAAGTGGAACCAATTAGAGACATGTTGTTAGTAATGTTTAAATACTATTTCTCACAACAGATTGAAAGCATTTTGACTTTAGACATCCAACTTAGCAGCACTCTGCCTTATGCTCACATGTAAATTTTAGCACTGTGATTTCTTGTAGGAATTGTTAAAGCTAGTAAAGATTAATTAGGTATTTTTCTTTGAGATCAGACCTGTCCTACTGTATTATTTTAAGTTTCTATGTGATCTCTGAACTCCTAGATATCTCTGTGGTGTAGTAGTTTTTGTCTTGTGTTTTAATTATTTATTGTTAAATATTTTAAAAGCTTCTACCTGTGGCTGCTTTCTGTTGGGATAAGCTCTAGAGTGCATTGCATATTTATAGACTTTATTGTAATAGCCTTAGACTGTATAGTCACATTACCATTGGATAATAATATTGCACAGTAATAATTGGACACCCTTTTAAGGGCCTTTGAGTAGCTGATATTTATTAGCTGGTGGTGGCAGTAATTACTACCATATAGCCTGGGTAAAGGGGTACAGCTGGAGTACCTGTGCCAGCCCTTTTCCCAGGAGGGTTTGTGTGGTTGCATAACCTCTTCTCGAAGTGTGTGTGTGGTGTGTCAGCTACTTGGGCAGGGACACAAAAACAGACAAAGATAAGTTGGACAGAGAGGGTACTGGAGGTTAGCTTGCCAGTTAGGCTGAGATCTGGACCCTATAGCTGTGCCAGTGGGGAGTCTTATTGGGGACCTGGAGAGCAAGGGAGCAACCAGCCCCAGACTGACTGTGATCTCTGTGTGCACTTAAGGGAAATTGTACTTTACCGTGTGTATTAGTTATCCTTTCCTCCTCTATGAGATGACCTCCCTGGTGTTAGTAGTGATGATTGAGGCTCCTTGATTGTTGAGCCAGGGCACGGTCATCACACTGACATCAGATTATTTTATTTTGTCATGCACAATTAATTTGAAAACAAATAAACAAAAAACATCATTTGTGTAGTACTGAAGGTGAAGTGGTATTGGTATTTGTTTACATGGCAGGATACTCATTTCAATCTTTAATTTTATAACTTGTGTTTCCCTGAGTACTTGTGTATTACCATTCCTGCAATGTAGGCAATTGCCAGATACAACAATGATAATGCTGGATTCTTATGTTATGACATATAACTTTCTTTCCAAACTTTCATGAAGTTTTAAGCAGTGGAATGAAATACATACAGTTGAAAAGTATCCTATGCCCCCCACCTTTTTTAACTTTATTTAATAACTTATTTCCCTTTGAGTTGACGTGTGTTTGAGTGTGTGTATGTGAAAGTCAAGTTTTAAGTAACATAAATTTTACACTTGAATCACAGTAGATCAAGGCTAAATGTGTCATATACATCTCCTAAAGATAGACAAGATGATGGTGCAAGTGGTTTTGAAGAGGGGTTGTCAAGATAGCCAGATGGTGAGTTAGTCTGGTGTTCTGACCTACTTGATAAAGGTGATCCTGTAGACACTGATCTGACAGAATTGTAGGACCATGACTGGGACCTCAAATGAGAGGTTCTACTATCATAGATGAATGTTGATGTAGCCTGCATTAAGCCTGTTGTACTTGTTCCCCCCTATTAATTACCATACTTTTTTGAGGTGGAGTTGTAGTCTCATGTGATCTGCCCCACCTGTCCATACAGTATCCCATCCTCTGCCCCTTCCAAGACTGACTCCTACCTGAGCTTGACAAGTCCTAACTAGTATACAAATATAGACTGCCATGAATGCTTCATATACCCCAATATGATACATCATGGCATTATCTCTAGTCTCTATTTCCATGTAGAGCTGGAAATCCTCAAGTATAATCTGGAGTACTTTGGCCATTTCCAGCAGATGTTCAATGGCAGTGCTCTGAGCCCTGACAATGCCATGGTACATTGGCTATGGGACAGCCAATATGTTGCATGTTTCCTGGGGTAGGTGTGACAAATTCCTGTGCCTGGCACATGCACCTCTTTGTAAAGGTATCACTGTGGGCACTGCTGTCTCTGAAGTTTTACCATCATCCTAAAAGTGTATGCCTTTGTTTGGAGATACTGGTGCATAGGTGTTTGGGTTTTCTTCCTATACAATCATAAGTGTAATCTCTGTATGAACTTGAAATTGTGATGCACTGTTGCTTCCTGCAGTCTTACTAACATGTTGTGAGGTTTGATATCCTGCCATTAAACTGTCTGTTACTTTCCTCAGGCTGCCTCATAATTATATATATCATCATCATCATCTTCAACAGCCATTCTGCTGATATCCTCCAAATGTACTGTTATTGGTATAGTGGAACTGTTTGTTTCTACTGCTGACCCTGAAAATGAATTGAAAACATTAGCAGTAAAGAAGTAGCATAGAATACAGTGTGCTCAGTAAGGAGGTGTGGAAAACAATAAACATACATACAGCCTTAATTGTCATTATGTGCAGAAATGGAGGTTTCACCTGTTAACAGTAGTTATTTTGTGTTAACTGTAATCACTGCATGTTAGGATTTAATTCTCTATATAAATATGTTACTGTTTTTAAACAAACCATCCTAAGCAGAAGTGTATTGCTGCTGCAAATGTCAATAGTTGCCAGTGTCCGCACCACCTCTGATTATCTGATTATTTCAGTCCCATCATCTTCTTTGTCACAATCTTATCCATGAATGGAGAGCAGGAATCCCTCATCTGGTGTTACAGGGATAAGTGTAAGAGGTCTCTCTTACCCCAGTACTGGTATTGGCAATTGCGTTCTACCTCATCTTGGCTCAAGCATGCCCTACCGTATCATTTGCCCTTTTGGTGCACTGTTTTAATCTGTGGATCCTTCCACTGACAGAGTTTATATCCAAAACAACTTGATTCCAGGCCTTTGCTCTGTCAGCTTGTTTGGGCCTCCCTTTTCAAAAAAAGATGTTTATGTCCTATGGGTTGCCATGAGGATACAGTTCTCCTTGTGGCTAAATTTATCCTTTCTTTGCTTTGATGGGTTGTTTTGTCTCATTACTACACTGAAACAATATTCCACAGCTGCTCACAAAAACATTTGATGTGTTATTAAAATATTCAAATTATCAGTTACTTGGCAGACACCTTTGTAAATAGTTATTTGGTTATGCCTTATTTTGTTTATTTAAATGTTTATATTTCTCTATATACTTTAATGTTAAAATGTGTTAATTATTTATTAAAATCAATAAAAATCATTTAAAAAAATTATACCCTGAAAAAAACATTTGATGTAATCATCATTTAAATAACACAACAATTAAAGTATGACTGTCATTATCAAAAAAGTTAGGTGGCACAAAACTCATAACTATATACGCCCACAGTTACAATCAGCCAAGTAATGTGGTGGTGATTTAATGTTTGCTCCATCTCTGCAACACAAGATGAGTACCACCTCCTCTCCATTCACAACAGTAAGGCAATCAGCTTCTTGAGAGATCCATCCTTCCTTTGTCACTTTCTTGTATTCGAAATGTTGTCATTTTTATTCAGCAGTGGCATGTATAAATCCACAAGTAAATACACATACATGTTGTACCAGCACAATATCCTTTAAACTTCAGTGCTTCACAATTAAATCACAGCATTTCTACCATTTGTGCACAATCGTTAAATCAGCATACCTCTTAGTGCATGAAATCAGAACAAAGCTTAAAATAATGGGGGTCAAAGGCTTAAATATGGGGGCATATTTTAAATGTTGCGCTTATAAAGTTAGAACGTTGCTAGAATAACAGGATTTGTGTTGCCATGCATTTTTTGAAGAATATGAAACATAGAACTCAAATGTACATCATTATTTATTGACTTCAGTCCTCAGTGATTTGCCAGAAAACCACAATTTTATGAGGAATAGACTAAAAATATAAGACGAAAATTTGGACAGTTCAGAGGTACGACTAAATGGAAGCAAAATAAACTTATCTTTCTCTGAGATCACTATGCATTTCTGCAGCTGCTGTAAAAAAGTTCTTTTTACAAATGGCAGTTTTTGCATTATTCATTTAATTCATTCTTACGTGCCAGTTATATCAGTAAAGCAAACATTTCTTCAAATAAATTCAATAATCTAACATTAAACTTTATAATATTTTTATTATTTACTTCTTACTGTAAAAAAGTTAGCAGTTTCCTCAGCTGTTTGCTGCCTAACTTGAGTAGTTAAAAGTAATCATGGTATTAAACTTATTTTCATAAGTTCAGCGTTAACTATGCATTCTTGCCTGCAAATTAAGCCCATTTATTCTTAGCTCTATGAATTGCAGTAATACACAAAAGTGTAAGGCAATTTATCTGAGTAACCAGGTCACTGGTAATTATATAAGTGGACTCATGTTCTCATAAATGTACTGTGTATAGTGGTGTAGGACTCATTAATCCTTAGTCTGTAAGGTGACAATGTTTAAGAAAGGCAAACTGGAGTTATATGCATGTAAGTTTGTACCTCCATGAAGCATAATCTCCACCTATCCCATCTTACATAGGACACCTTATCACCTGAAATCATTTAACATTTATTAAAATCTATTACCGGTGCACACAAGAAGATTTGTATCTGTAGAAATAAATGAAAAAGCCAAAATAAAAATAAATAAATAAAATGAATACAATAGTACACTGAAGGAGGAATGCATAAAGAAATTATTCCTTCCTGATAGTCCAGTGTAATAACACAAGAATAAGGTAGCAGCAGCAAGACAGAGAAGCAGTAGCAGGCATAAGTAAGATAAAAACTGATAATTTCATTATTGACTTTTATCCATCATATTAATGAAATGTGAATGTATTTTTTAATAAAACAACACTTTCTGATAATAATACTACCAGTTGTAACATCTCAGCTTGTTAACTGGGTTTGGTTATGGAGATGTTACACCCCCAGAAGGTTCTAAGATTGTGATCCACAGCTCTGCTCAAACTTTCTCTGTTCTGATTCTAGTATTTGCAATGATGGCAGCATCTCTGAAAGCACAAGGTTGCACTACAAGCAGGTATGGCATTATGCTCAGCCTTTTGAGTGATTCTCACCTGGATAAGAACCAATCCTGTATAAAAGGCTCGGACTGGAAAAAGACTGACATCTGGTAAGAGTTGTATGAGCACCTGCCAAGGATCACCTGGTCTACTTCCTAGTGTCAATACAGGTACAATGAAGATTAGTCCTAACTAGCTGGCTGAGTGGGCTGATCAGGTGATGACAAGAAGACCAGAATTCTACAGCATTTCATTTTTAATGATATCAAAAATAGAGTCAAAACACCAAAGCACTGCTGCAGAATAAAGTCACAATACAAGGTACAAATAGAAATCCAAGAACAAACACCAAGATGCAATGACACCTCAGAAAATTGTAACCATTTATTATAAAAATGTAAGCGATTTCACATAGAATGCCTACGCTTCTTCAGACAATCTCTATAACAATAAAGTAACACTTATTTATATATATATATATATATATATATATATATATACTTTAAAACAACCAATGGTAAACCTAGTTCAATAGATAATCAAATCATTTGCTGTCATTGAAACCATTTACAGCATTAAAGCATTGATGCAAAAAGCACTTCTAGTAAAAACAATTAAAAAACTCCTGTATCTCTAAAAGTACATAAATTAAATATCACATACCTGCAATTTAGGAATATGACATCATAAAAACAAAACAGAACAACAACATATTTTAACTCCATATCCATTCTGAGTATACTCACGGAAGAACACCTCACGCATGGTTATGCAAAAAACTACAGCATCACTAAGCGTTGATAAGTGAATACAGAGACAGGGAAGGAGCTAAGCATGTAGTTCAGATGGGTGGAGAACATGTTTTTTTTTTTTTTTTTTACTTTATGGACAGTAGTATTAGATTAGGGGACATTAAAAATGCTACTGAGAAAGCAGAGCAGAAATGGATTATCACTCTTCAGGGTGATACATATTATGCGTTGAATGAAGCAGCCTGCCTTAAACCTTTTATGAAAGCTAGGAGATTTTACCAGCACTGATATGTAGCATTAGTCTTTTTATGTATGTTTTCTATATGTATGCGTTTATTCTTTTTATTTTGAATTTTGTTTGCTCCTTCCCGGCCTCTGCATTCTCATTTTAATGCTTGGTCATGCTGTAGTTTTTTGCATAACCATGCGTGAGGTGTTCTTCCGTGAGTATACTCAGAGTGGATATGGAGTTAAAATATGTTATTTTCTTTTTATGATGCCATATTCCCAAGTTGCAGGTATATGATATTTCATTTATGTACTTTTTAGAAAGTGTTTTTTGTATCAGTGTTTTAATGTTGTAGATGGTTTCCATGACAGCAAATGGTTTGATCGAGTGTTTACTGAACTTTGCTTACCATTGGTTGTTTCAAAGTATAAAATGTTAGTTTATTGGGTACTTACTAGGGTTACCACCTGTCCCACTTTGTGAGGGACAGTCCCTCTTTGGGCAGTTGTGTCCTGCAAAAAAATTGTAAAACTGATAAATGTCCTGAGATTTTAGGGCAAAATTATTTCCTATATTTTATGTAATTATTGCATAGAACAGTTATTCTGTATCTGAACCACCTAAATGTTATAAGAAACAGAATAAGCAACTAAAATGCTACAAGAATAAGCGTTTATTTAGGCAAAGAAGTGAAGTTATGTAATTTGTACTGGCCGTGGCTAGGTTTCAGCTTGCAAAATCTGACGTTTGTACCAAAAATGTCGCACTTTGGGAATTTGAAAAGGTGGCAACCCTAGTACTTACGTATTATCACAACCACATTTTGTAAGCTGGTAGATATCGCTGCTTGAAAACATTTTCTCTCATTTAAATGCAAGACTGAAATCAGCATGAAATTTCTGTCCAGTACAATGTTACATAGCTTTACTTCCATTGCGATAATATGCAAGTACCGAAATCTTAAATAGCACTTAGGTACAGTCAAGGAAAAGAAGGTGCTAAGAACTATAAAGTACAGTAGAATTTCTAACCTGGTTTACAGTTGGGGGAGGTCCTTGAAATGTGTGCTTGCTGATATACCAACCAGTATTATTAAAAAAAAAAATTTCCGTGGTGTGAAGGCGAAACCTAATGTTAAAAAATATAATGTCCGTTTTACATTACACTGACATGAGTAGCAGTAATGTGAGTGGGAAGAGGGATAGAAATAAAACTGCCAGTAGGGCTCAGTCAGAACCCGGAAAATTAGTAGAGGTATGGAAGCAAAAGAGAGGCGGAAGGCATATGGAAATCCAAGTATATTTTCATAAAATAGCAGCTATTCAGTTCAAATGGTGATATACGATAATGTAACTCATTGCACATGAAATAGTTTTAGCCAAGGGCATCAGCTCAGCCAATTAAAAACAATTCAGACTTTAGGTAATCCTTTGAACAGTACAACAGCAGCCGATCCAATTGAACAGCGCGTGTGTAACTTTCACAGTTATTTATCTTCCTGAATGTAAGACTAACAAACTTTCTTGCTGTTAATATAGACGTTAAATTACATCATACGTTAATTTCCACACTCCTTTTCAGGCCAACATAAGTATTAACCCAACTGCGATAATGTTGTTGTGATAATACGTAAGTACCGTTTATTGTTATAGAGATGTCTGAAAAAGTGTAGCGTTCTTTGGGAAAACGGTTACATTTTTATAATAAACCGTTAAGATTTTCTGCCATGTCATTGCAGCTTGGTGTTTGTTTTTAGATATCAAAAATAGGTTTAAAAATTAATTATAAAACATTTACATAAATAAAGGTAGCTGCTATAAGAAATATGTGTAACTACAAATATGTATCTATATTTAGAAAACATAAAAAAGCACAAACATCTCTGAATGCAGAATTGCACCTGTATACAAATATGGAAAGTTTATGTGATGCCATTCTTTTGATAATGAATACAAGTTTATATTTATGAGTAAATATAGATGTAAGTATGTATATATATATATATATATATATATATATATATATATATATATGTCTGCAACATACATATATACATCTCTGTAAGTGCAGTTACAGTTACTGCTTTGTGTATATAAATGTATGCATTTATACACAAACAAAAAAATTCATTGCCACAATTTTCCTGTACAGTAGGTATTACATAACTTAGTACTTGAAATACATGCCACCAATTTTTTTTTTTAAACAAGGATTTTGTTTTTGTAGACCAGTAAATATGTATTAATATGATACCTGTAAAAGACAGTCCTTTCTTCTACATGTACAAGATGGCTGAAGTCAGGTATCATACCATAGTGGGAAGTTTGGGAAGGGAGTGGAGGTTGCAGTGTCAAGTAAATGACCAGCACCTAGTCTAGTGAGAGATGACCAGTTGTATTACCTATGTGTACATTTTTAAACAATCCCCATATATGCTTATATGTTTTCATCAGAAAATTAACAAAGCACGCATTATTGTCATGTAGTGTTTGTACTGCACCCATCTGTAACAGTTAAATATGTTTTGTTTAGTGAAGATTTATGTGGAAGAAAGTAAAAACTTCCTTTCAGTTGTATTTTTTGTTTGTACAGCTTTTGTCTGTGCTAGAAGAAAATCCACAGGGTATTACTTAAAGCTACAACTTAAATGTGCAAGCAATAATTGCTGAAAGTAAAACCTACACTTAAAGTGTAAGGTAAGATTCTAGGCAACACCCTTTCCCCAAACAGACAAGTTGTGCACATATGTAAAAGTGTAGCAATTTGAAAGAAGACACACTCCTACTATTTCGGCTTGCATTAAAGGAAAGATTAGCATAGTATAACAATCTATTTTTATACTTTGGATATGAATAAATGCTTAAAGAAATAAGCACATATACTAATCAAATGCTAAACCAACTGCATTGCCTTGCAGAGTAGGTCTAGTAATCAAGTTAGAAATATTAATGGAAAAAATCAAAGACAGGTAAACAACCATGTTGTTATATGCTCTTTCCCTAGCAGGAGAGGAGATAAAAAATGAATAAATACTGTTTTCTGTCTTTAATTTATTTTTTTACTATATATAACTGCAACAGCATACATAGACAGTTTCCATGTATTTTTTTCAAATGTTGCTTTTTAGACAAATACTAGGAGAGGTCGAGATAACTGAATTTTCAAAATCTCAAAGTACCTTTTCTTTAAAACTGGTGAGTGAGGACTGCAAGGGAGTTAGACTATGTGTGTGTGTGTGTGTGTGTGTGTGTGTGTGTGTGTGTGGGTGTTAGGGTTAGGTTAAGGGTTAGGTAACGGTATAGGTGTTGCGTATTTGCCTGTAAGTGTTTGTATTTTAGGGTTAGATCTTATTTCTGTAGTGTGTGTTTGTGTGTATGAGTGTGCCTTGCGTACTAGTGCTGTACTGGCAGTGCTTCAGGAAGGGTTTTTAAGGTACACTGTGGAGTTAAGGTTGGAGTGGGGATATGGTTAGAGTTAGGGTTAGAGTGTATTACTGAGGTGATTCTGGGAGATGAAGTCTACAGTATGGAATCTGTGATTATGCAACCAGCACATCCCTAGTTCAAGCTTGTTAAGTACACCTAAGACCCTGACATATGGTAGGGACTAACAGCTGACAGTACTGTTTGTCAAAATACATCAGTAAAATAGCTTTCATATCTGTTTTCTATACTTCTCCCTGCCACACTTATAAACAAAAAAGTGTGTAAGAATAAAGAATCTAACAGTTTTTCAAACCTTTCTCTAACAGTTTTTTCAAACCCTTCATTTTAACTGCTGTCTATTTGGCAGCTCTAAGTGTTTTAACTACTTTCAAAGACTCTGAAAACCAGTAAGACACATTGCACTTCTACACTGTTTTCTCTTCCATAACTATTAGTACGTGTAGTGGATAAAGCTCTGTATACTGCAAAGAATTATGATCAGGCCCCACAACTCATTACCATTATCATGTACATTTCACGTGGAAGCGAAGATTCACCTCTCAAGCTTTACTTTTAAGGTAAATTTCTTGGTGGAATTCCTTTAAACATACAAGTTGATTATGATTAGAGACATGATCTTAATATTCTGTACTAAAGACTACACAATATTTTTTCAAATAAGTCATCCCAGAGTTCTGCAGAGTTGTTTTACACAACTCGGGATTGTCTGAACAAAGTTAAGGAGTATCGGGTTGGGAGGGTGGCCTAATGGTTGAGGTGTTTGCCTTACAAACACAAGGTGCAGGGTTTGAGTCTCACAAGGGATAATTGGCTAGGCATAAAATGGCTCGCAAGGGCAGTTAGCCTATTACTAATCTATAGTTATTGTAAGACTTTACCAATTTTCTATTGCTTCCTTGCTTTATTTGTGCATCTGTAGACATTTCTGTCTGTCTATATGTTTGTCTCTCTGTTTTGTTTTCCATTTGTCAGTTTATTGCAGTTTATCTGCATGCCGATTATCATCTTTATGTTTATAAGACGGTAGTCAGTTAGCCATTCTCATCATCTGGAGAACAATTAAATGATATACATTACTGAAAGAAGCACTTCAGGGCTACTTTTGCTGTGCTTTTACATTAAGAAATTCTAAGATCAGCCATCTTGTGGCTGAAGATATTTACCTAGTCTCTCTGAGTTGTGAAGCTCTTCATGGAGCTCAAAGTGTGGTTATTTATTGGCTAGAGGGCATTGGAGTAAGTTTTCAAGCTTTTTATTTCTGCTATAAATTAAACGAGTTTGCACAGAGTTGCACACCACACAGTGGTGGTTAGCATTGCCTTGCATGGTAGCAAACACCTGGAAGGTAAAATTTCCTTGTAAAGTAAGCATTAGGATTATTGAGCTTTGATACAGCATTGGAATTGCCTAGACATAGTAAAGCCTTGCTGAGTCTAATTATGGTGGCTGCCAAAAGTGCAATTACTAGAAAATGGAAATCAAAGTCTAGACAACCTTTACAAGAAGCAGTGGAATTGGGATCTTTAGAAAAGGGAAGGAGCAAACTACATAGGAAAAATGGGAATTGTGGGAACAATATATGCAGACAGGGAATGAGGTTTAAGAGGCAGGATTTCAATGAGCCATATAATGCTTAACTGAGAATGACTGGATAGATTTTAAGTGATGTATAATGTTTGCAACTATAGTTGTTTCATTGGTGTCTGTGATGTATAATGTTTGCAATTAAAGTGGTGTCAGTGTTGTTTGTTTTCATTTATATAAATGTAAGATTGCCTAGAGCAAGTAGCTTGTGCATTTAATAGTAATACCATATCCTAGCACTATATAGCATCTTACCCTTAACCCCATAAACTAGTTTACTATATACCAGAGCTATATAAGATTTTGCCATAAACCCAGAAACTGTCACATGAGACCCCTGTTGAAACCCAATCCTTAATCCTAAACAGTCCACCTTATTGCTGGACCAGACAACATGGATATGGAGTTTCCTAATGTCTCTGTGGCAAGCTTAGAAGATAGGGCATCCTAAGACAATGTAGCAATTTTGTCATGTTCTTAATCATTAAAGAAAAAAACACCATATGTGAGAGATGTAAATACACAACTTCTCTGGAGGCAAAAATTTCATATACAAACAAGGTTGTCAGGAATAGCCACACTTCATCACTTACCACTCAGACACACACATAGATTGTCTTACTGAAGTACTTAAAAGAAACCTGCCCAAATCTCAATCGCCTGCAAAGTCAGCTAGCAACAACACTGTTCCTCTGCAATCAGTAAAACAGTCATCAAAAGCAACACCAAGCATAACACATAAGCATATACCCAATGATCCTGCAAGACCAAACCCCATAATGCAAGCATATATGTTACTTAATACACTCGTCATTGGAGACGCCAGTGTACAATGCACTTATGCCCCACACACCAGTTTAGACATAGAGAAGATAATGGTTAGTTGCCTATCTCAGCAATATCTCAGATGCACTCAAGTCACTGCACCCCAAGTACCAATATGGTTGCATTATTGTTTATGTAGATGTAAATGACCTGAAAGGTACCTCACTTGACTGTATGAAAAGATACATAATGCAGCTCTCAGAATATGTGTCACAGACAGGTAAAAGTGTTATTGTGATTAGCATCCTACCTTCGCCAAGGATGATGCAACAGTATGAACATGATTGAAGTTTATAATTAACATAGTTTCTGGTGTCACTCCAGGGAATCCAATATGTTTCCACATGGGAGGACATGGTAAACAGACCATGTTGTTTGTCAAGAATGGGCTGCACCTGTTCCCCCTAGGCTTTTGGATCTTGACTAAAACTTTACACACTCCCTTTGAGCCTTTTTTAGGCAAGGCCAAAAATATAAAACTACCAGCATAGTGAAAAAGGTCTCTATGCAACCATAAGGTGATACTGGACAATGCTAGAAGCTTAAACAAAAAATTTCACACCCTTAAAGCCCTCCTCACTTAGGAGAATGTAGACATTTTAGCCTTGTCTAAGACTTGGTTTAAAGACATAGAATGTACTCCAGCAGTGAAAGGTTACAGCACCTTGCAAACATTTACACCAACAACAGCACCAACTGGGGCCACAGGTTGGGGTGTCATGATCTACATTAGCAACAGACATACCTCCAGGTTGGTTAAACAGGGGGATACCATCGAGCACTTCAACATGCAAGTCACCATAGATGAGGTTCCACACCATATCATGGATAGCTAAAAGTCACCATCTATACCCCTAGAGTCTCATATCTTTATCTAAACCTACGAGAGCCACTCACCATCCAACCAAACACCCTATTCATGGTTCACTTTAACAAAGTCCTCTATAGATTGAGAGACTTGCACTGATTCAAACTCACAGGTACAATGTTTCCTGGAATTTATTAGTAAAAGCACCCAGGAACAGACAGTACATGCTCCAAGCAGAGGATCAAACATACTGGATTTGGTACTAATCAGCATGTGAGAGCAATGCACTCCCCTTCCCCCATCTCCCGTGTCATGTCTCCTTTGAAGTGAAAATCAGTTCAGAAAATGCAGCTAAACCAGTAACAGCTAGGAACTATTATAAGGCAAACTACATGCTATTAAGTGACAGTTTGCAAAATTCAAGGCTCCCCCTAACCCCAAGACCACACCTATGTAGAATTATTCTCAGAGTCTCTATACAAATATAAGTAAATGGATGCAATTCATGGCCAAAATTAGAACGAGCATCTCCATTAAAGACTACTGTTCTCTTATACAACTAGAAAAGAAACTAAGAGAGTTAATTAAGTCGAACAAACAAATATGAAGTCAGGACTGCATTGCAGGCTAAGGTCAATCTGAAGACCTTCAGCTATATTTGGAACCTTAAAGGCAACACACGCATAGCAGTGTGATGAACTGGTGGTGAGTGGTACCAATGGGTGGTTTAATGGCATTGGACGAAAGTGCTTAGCTGTATCAATAAAGCTATTTTGCTGGTTTTCCGGGTTGCTCTTTTTTTTTTGGTTTGACTTTGTTTTTTTAGTTCAAGTGTTACCACCTTCACCAGTCAGGATGACATAGCAAGTCTAATGGCTGGTAACTTTAGTTCAGAATTCTCCCCAATTCTCCTTCAGGTCCTGTAGGTGAAATCCCCTGTAACTTACTCCCCCGCCCCAGCAATTACTGGGTACTGGGTGCTGGCATATATCCCAATAACATGCATGGTTGCCTGCTAAATGGGCAACTCTACACACTCTACCCTTTTCTACTCATACCATCCTACGCCTTCACCAGTATAATCTGTTACCATGTTTCATGACCTCTAGAATATTAATAATCATTATGATAATCATCTGTTATGTAAATAATGCTGTATCTTCAAAACTAATGTGTAGTTTTTTCAAATGTGCTTGAATGTTATGACTTTATTGTGTCTAAGTTCCATTCCCACAAACTAATGTATTGTTTTCATATTTGTGCTTGAATGTTATGACTTTATTATGTCTTTCTAGTTTTTCATTCTGTTAACCATATGTATCAGGAGCTTTTTTCCCGGGAATCCACTAAAAATAGGTACCTCATGACCTAGTCAGACTTTCCTAGTAAACAAATACCAAATAAACAAATAAATAGAATTCAAAGCTAACAGTCAAGGCCTTTGTCTCACCAAGTTTACAGATGATTGCAAATTGAAAGGTATTTATAGATTACTCCCAACATGTTGCAAGCGGGTTTAACACAGAAAAATGATGGGTGTCAAAGCCATGGCCTAAAACTCAATGACAAAAAAATGCATTATAGTGCCCTTTGGGAAACTGTCAACCCATGTTAATTACTCAATTGATAAAACAGCCTAAGAGTCAACCCATTAGTAAGGGATGTGGGAACATATTTAGACAACAGTCTGGCCTTTGACCAGCATGTAAGTAAGATAATAAGAAAATCATTCTATGTCACCCAGCTTATAGGTACAGGTATGGCATTCAGGTCCAATGAAGTTATAGTGCCACTCTGCTCAGCCTTTATCAGACCCATCATTAAGTACAATGCCCCCTTTGGCATGTATCTAACAGACACTTGTAAAAGATGAAACTCCCAAATATGTTTCTTACCAGGAGAATTCAGGGCATGAATAATCTGGTCCTACACTGATCACCTAAAGGTTCAGTCTCTGTATGCATTCTCCTAGAGAGATGTTTCTGTTGCATATACCCAAAATAAACAGCACCAGAAAGGCTGGATCCAGGGATGTGAACTTTGCTTGTGACATAAACAGAATCTGCTGGGGAGACTGACATGTGTCACAAAGGATCCCCATGCTATGAAATAGGCTCTCCATCAATGTCCCTTTTCAAATGAAGCCTTGACAGGTGGATGGGAAATCGTAAATTTACCCCTGGCTTTGCCCTGCTGCCCCTTATGGACAGAGGTCATCAATAAGGAAAGTATTATCTAACTAACACTCCCCACAAACACACATATCCCTAAGACAACTCTATACTAGTATGCCCCATACGTATGCCCATGGTATTTGGGATACAAATGGGTTTGGGGTGTGTGGCTAGGCTTATAAGAGTGCTAGTTATCATTAGCCTAGTAACAACCTGTGAAGCTATGAACCTGTAAAATAAAAATGCAAATAAGACATCTGTATAACACTGACCAGGATGGAAGTGCATGGAACATGCAAACTATCAGAGGCAGAAACGCAGAGGAAAGTCAAAAAGTCATGCATTAATGACTAGAGTACAAAGTAAACAACAATTTTCAAATTGCAATTCTCCATAGATGTTATGGTATGTAATATTTTATGACTGAGGGTGTAATTTCCTCTTATTTATCTATAATAGATCTCAGTGATTAATCTGTTTTATACTGAGACTCCTTTTATCTATGCATTGTATCTTGTTTTTTGGGTGTTTTCTACTTGTTTAATTGACTTCATGATATATTTTTGTTTTGTAAGTGTATTTATATTTTTGTACTTTGTCCCTTAGGTTGTAGCAGTTGGTTAACAAGTTTATAAATAAGTGCATGAGTAAAACAGAGTATACCAGCCAATTAACCTTGCTAAACTGACAACAGCATAGGAAATAAGTACAAGATTTTTTAAGTTTTGCCAACTTAACTGTAAAGCATGGTAGCATGAGAATGTTGATTCATTTTGTCCTGTAGTGAAAAAAATACTTATTTATCAGCTAAATGGAAGTATAATTTAGAAGTATATGAGGGACATATGGGAAATATGTGGGCTAAGTGCAATATATAGCAGCTTACCACAGATGCACACGTCTAAAAAGGAATGAAAGCTGATCAGTAGATTTATCATACTGACATTTACAGCATGGTATTCATTTTATGGTATGTTGTACAACATTTTCCACAGAAATTAATGAGAACTCATTTTGTTATGTCACTGTCTGACCTCTAACCATGCAGATTCTAAGGCATGAATTCTTATGTCCTTCCTTGATCTTCAACTAACACGTAAACATCAATCTTTACTCTTAAAAGAGATGGTTGCTAGCTTAAATGTCTGCTCTTTTGCTATTTTATGAGTCTTCACCATGTTTTGATAGTATGATTTCCTATCCTGCGTTGTCGTTTTTATGTCCCAAATCACTGTACATTTCTCATTAACCTCTCGTGTGCTCACATTGAACTCATGCTTGTCTTTTTTCCCTACTGATTAGAATCTGGTTTCTAATGATTATATACATTATACTATCCAACGGCATGGATTGTCCAAGCTAATAAAATCTAATACCAGAAGTGAACCAGTTTATTAAAAAAAAAAAAAAAAAATCTTTCTCTCTATCCTTGACACAACAGTTTCCATTAGGGGAAGGCTCATGTCAATTCAATGGATATCTTGAGAAGTCAGAAATCTTATCAATCTAAAGGATAAGACCTGAAAACAATACTGTCTTGAGAAGTCCACTAAAACATTCATCATTTATGAGGGCTTTGGCAGAAACCAAACACTCCATTATAACAGCACAAGGAGATGTCAACAGTTTCTGGACAGAATTTTGTCACAGCACTAAACAATTTTGATATAGTACTAATACCTTAGTCTATATCCAAGTCCTGTCCTGAATAGATAGCTAACCAATTTCTTCTCTCTCTCTCTCTCCCCCTCTCTTTTATTTTGCATATTTCGTTTTTTTTTTTCATTAGTTATTTTCCTTTGCCTCTCTGAATACTAATGACATTTCATTACCACTAAATAATGTGGCATCTTTCATGAAACTCTCTTTAGTACAGCCAAGCTACAGGTGTAATTCACTGAAAAGGCAAAAATCTACATTTTTTTACTACAAGCTCCCTCCTAATAATTTCAAACATTTTGAAAAATATATTACTGTGCTTGTCCCTAGCCAGATAAATTGTCTGATTATAGTAAGCTGCATCTCTGTCCTCTGGAAGAGAGGCATAATCATCCTGTACATAAAGACAGATGTTCCTAGACATATAATAAACCCTGACTTATTACTCTATTAGTCTCCCTTTCAACAGTGCTAGAAGGGAGAAACACAGCCATATAATGTATCATCTATTTCAACATAACTATCAGTCTACCTCTAACTTTCAAAATGGATTTTGTCATGGTTAATTCACTCATCATACTTTACTTTGTTTTATGTAATTTCTTCAACAAATGTCCGGGGAAAATTATGTAGAAGTGTTGTGTTTTGACCTATGGCTTTCCATGCATTTAATCATTCTGGTCTCCTTTAGTTTGTCTCCTGAAAGGGTTTGTCAGAAGTAGGCCTTGGTTCGTTCACTAGTTTCTCATGTAGCAAGTCTTAGAACACCAAATGGGCCAATGCAACATATGTAAATGAAAGTCTCACAGAATCTCCAAAAGGCAGAGTTTCATACTCCATTTTTTTATGATCTTTCTGCTATTTTATAACTTTTACCAGCCTATGTAATTTGTTAATCTAGACAATGGATGAACCTTGCATCCCATTCTGCTGCTAATATGTTACAGACAGTAGCACCACTTTCTTACTACTCACTAACAACAGTTCTCTCAGGTTTCCTGCTGCCTCACCTAGTCATATTTCTTCTTCTCATATACTTAATCCAACTTTACATCCTACCAGCACCACCTACCTAACAGTGATATAATTAGACACTGTACTGCTCCCTCCCTCACTCCAAATTAACAACCACCACATCAATAAAGCATTCTCTCTTTACAACACATCAAATGTTGACCTTTTTAAGAACAGCTACCTATACTGCAACTCTCCACTTTGCACAGTTTAGGCATCATACCCAAGCTGAACTACTATCAGCCTTACTTCTGCACCTTTTTTTACTGTATTTAAAATCTGAAGTCAATATCCACCTTTATCTAAGCCCAAACAATTATTTTAAACACAGCAATTCTACAAAACTCCAAAATAACCCTGTTTAACAATCACCATTAAGACAGCTGCTTGGCCTTCACCTCCATACCACTCAACTGTCCAGATTTTCACCTCATAGATTTGGTCTGGTCCTCATACAGTTTTTCATTTTCTGAGTAATCATTGAGAATTAAAGTCAGAAAATAATGACATACATTTGAGTTTCAGACTTCATACCTTCCAGAAAATTAATGATACTACAACACCAGTTATTCTATCATCTTTATAAGCATCTAAGAACAATATTTAAAAATTGTCCCTATTTTTAGGCCTTTGTTCGGCTATTATTTATGGCTTTGTCCAGATTTTTGTGCTAAAAGGTTGAGAGGTATGTTCACCTCTATCCAAGTAAGCATAAAAGTATTCATAATAAATTGCCAGAATTACATGTCCAGATAACATATTATAATCCAGACATAATAGTCATCACCGAATCCTGGCTCATATAAGATATAAAGGATAATGAAGTCTTACTGCCTAGATTCAACTTCTAAGCCAAGGCAGGACTCCTAAAAAGGATAGTTATGATCTGCTAAAATAATGTAAGTATCTCCTTACACCCATTAAACACCCATTAAACACTGCCCATGCCATAATGCCAAACTACTTATATCCCCAATGAAAATCAACATCTACAAGAACCTACACATAATAGCTGTCTACATATTCTCTGGTAATAACAAGAACACTGTTGAAGAATTTCTTTCTTCGGCATCAACCAATTCCTCTCAATGAACCGTAATATTAGGAGACGTGGGTATCGATCGGCAAACCACAGATAATGAAAATCCTGTAAACGTCATAAACATATACGGGTTTACTCATCTCTGCTCCTATTAGATGCATCAGATTTACAGATAGAAATTCCATCTTAGATCGGATTCTTACAAATAAACCAGTCAAATAAATTATCCCTGACAGCCTTAGTGACCGCTTGCCTATTCTTGCAATAGGACAGAACACTCATGACCACAAACAACATCACTATAACCATGCCTGTAATCTTTCTACCTTCAATGAATTCACTTTCATTCCAAACTTAAAACTAATAAACAGAAGTGTTAAACACAATCATCTTAGATGAAGCAGTAGCACTGTTTTGTGCAACATTTTTAAATGTTTGCTGGATTTTAGATTACTTCTTGGTTGGGATTCTCAATAACATATTTTTTCCCCAGTGCACACTGTCAGCAGCATAAGTTCTGTGAGAGAGGGCACAGCAAATTCTAAAACTATGTACCCCATACAAGTGGGCATATCTGCACATATATAGACTTAGATATATATCTATATCCATCTACCGGTTTACCTTTATATGTGCGTAATGCACATGTGTGAAAGTAAAATGTCCGAAAGGACGTTTTCCAGTTTTAGCAAAGTCGTAAACAAATGCATCGAATGTGCAATGAGTGAATACACAGTGACATTCTCTCATTGCAGATTCGGCATTTTGGGTGCGGATTGTACTATAGTGGGGATCGGGAAATGGACCCTTTCCCCAATGTAGTGCAATCTTGGAGTTAGAATATTAAAGTAAGGGAGTATGGGGGGAACAGCCCCCCACATGGGGGTGCAGGGGGGGCTTACCCCCCTGCATTACATTGTGTGTTCGACACTGGAGTTCGAAATTCAGCCAACCTGCTGTTCAATTTGCTGAGTTTCGAACTTTGGTGACGTTCGACATCCAGAATTCAGCATTTCGGTTCACCCAAAGAGCCGATCGAAAAAATGATTATCAACATTATAAAGGTAAACCCTATCTACCTATCAAACTATACTTATAATAAATGTGCATTATGCACTTAAAAGTATAATGTACTTTTGAGATGGACCTGAGGAAGCCTAATGGTGAAAGCATTTCTGAATATTTTCTATCAGAATGGAATGAATTCTGTACTTATTTATCCTGTTTTATTTATTTTTTTTTATGGTTTTACTTCTTTAAGCTGTGTTAAGATGGTATTTTATCTCTCCTGTCATGTATTGTTTATAAGAGATACCTAACATTGTTAAAATTTAAATGACATAAGCAAGCAATAATGCCTGACAGGGTATGTGTTAATGTGTAATTAATGCCCAGCCAGGGGTTTTGGAAGGGTATTAATTACACATCAATATCCACCGTGTCAGGCATTAGAGAATGGGCTCTCTGTAAAATTGTTGTGTTTTACTTGCTTATTTATTTTTTAAGTACTATATTATTTTTATATATTTTTTTAATGTAAAATAGTTCCTGCCTACTGTTTCAAACTTGCTGTAGTATATGTTAATGGTGTTGGAGAAAGCATTTTACATAAAAGATATGTAAAAAAATAATACAGTGCTTAAAAAAATAATAAGCAAGTGAAACAGCAATTTTACATAAAGCCCATTCTCACACATACACAGTCTATTCTGCTTTCACACACATACATATACACATACAGTCTCCATTGTTTTTATACACACATTCACTCATACAAGATCAGTCCCACCCTCTTTCTCAATCTCTCACAGTCTCCAGCTGCTTTCATACACACATTAAGTCTGACTCTCTCTCGATCTCTCTCATACATGGTCTCCTCTGCTTATATACATGCATTCACTCACACATTTTTTCTCTCACTCTCTCAATCTCTCTTTCTCTCTCTCACACACACACACACACACACACACACACACACACACACACACACACACACACACACATACACACACACACACACACACACACCTTTCTGTTGTCTTCTTTTTTATATATTTTACACTCACTAAACAACAACACTTTACAGTACACTGCCACTAGCCAAATTACTTCGGCAAACCAAGAACACAAATGACTATTTATACTTAAAATAGGCCAACTTCTGCTTGCATCAGTGATGTAGATGGACAGAGGCCTGACTGACCCAGGTGACCAGAGTCTGAACAGTGACTCAGTTGCTTGATGGCAGAAGCAGGTAGGAGTTGTATGTCCATCACTGATGAGAAGAGGCACAAATACTTGGAACACATTAATATACCTATTCTCATGTTTTTAACTCAGATATTCTGCATCCTTCTTCCCTGTTCACAGCTGACTTGCGTACATTTTGCCTCTTCTGCTATTTATTTTCTCATATGACATCATCCTATCTCTCTTTCATTCTTTCTTTCTTTCTCTCTAATAAAGACCTTTGTTTGTAATTAATGAAATGTTATCACTGTTTTGCAACCTCGTGTCCTAATTTCTATGTATCAACATTGTATTTAAATCTTTTGTATATATTTTGAATGTTAATTTTAATTTTGTGGAGATTTCTCCCTGGGCCTCCACTGAAAATGGGCTCTTCTAGGCCCAGTGGACTTTCCCGGTCAACAAATGCAATAAATAAAATAAATAAACAAAAGCACTGTTTAGTGAGTGTAAAATAATGGCAGCTATTCCATTATCTTGGTCCTTGCTCCATGCCAGCTTGATATGCTGCTGTGAAGCTGCGGAACCATTTTGTTGCGGGCATTACTTGTACATTAATACCCTGCTGGAGAATGCTCATTCTCCAATCAGGGTACTGATGTACAGTAAGCCCATTGTCTAAGACTTTGTAATGTCAAGGTAACATGGGGACAGCAGGCACAGCCCCTTTCCATTGGCTATAGAAATGATGGTTTAGTTTTCCTACCAACCAAACCATCTGTATCTAGACAGACCTGGTGCCTCCCCTTAGAATGATATTATGTAAGCTGCTCAAATGTCAGTTTAGAATCTTACAGGAATGCTTGTGCATCATTGAATAAATATTTGTTGAAACCTTTAAATGGACTTTTTTTCTGTGAAAGAGGATTTTATTTATCTATGCTAATTGTTGCTATGTTTTGTTAAGTTAGCTGCAGCCAGGCTCCAACATTCTGAACAGTTATACTTATTCCTAAATGTAGTAGCATAGTTTGGGCAGGGCAATAGAGGCAACTGTCTTAGGAGCATTTAAAATATTTTGAAATATAAGCCAGATGACTCAGACAATTCTATATTATATATTGAATACAGGAGTTAAATGATGCATACAATAACCAATAAAAATATGATGTGAAAAGGTAATGGAAATTCTGCTTATAATACATGATCAGCCAATTTCGATCTTTCTTTAATGTAATACTAGCTTTTAAAAGCCAGTATTACATTTGCAGTCTGTGTGTGGTCTAAACTGTAGCAACTGTTTGCTACATTTGTAGCAAGCAGTTTGCTACAGTTTAGAAAGGAGATTTTTTTTGTTTTAACTAAAGTATAAGCATTGTAGCAGTCCATGCAAGCAAAGTATAAAATGTAGAAACTGTTTGCTGCATTTGTAACAAGCAGTTTGCTACATTTAAAAAAAAGAAATTATCCTGAAGAAGGGTTGAGGGCAAGGCATAGAAATGGGACCTGAATGGCTGGGGCAGGAGGGTGCATGCTGTGTATGTGGCCACCAGATTGGTGTGTCAGTAAAATGAACTTCTGTTTTTTTTTCTCTTCACTTATAGAGCTGAGGGAGTGGGGCACTGGTGGCTGAACCAGCTATGCTTCTGCCTAAGTTAACATATCAAAAAGACAGTGGCAACCTATTCAAGTCAATGGGAGAGACTGCTTTGCAGGTAAGTATAACATAATTCATTGGAGAGTTAGTAGTGGGGGAGGTATGTGTGTGTCTAGTTGTGTGGCAGTGGTTGTACATTACTGCTAGAGTCTCAATGGAGTAAAATGACTGTGTGCATGTGTGTGTGTGTGTGTGTGTGTGTGTGTGTGTGTGTGTGTGTGTGTGTGTGTGTGTGTGTGTGTGTGTATGTGTGTGTGTATATGTGTGGCTGAATGGGTGAGTTTGTCCATGAGTTCATTCAAGTGTGTGTGTGGAGTGTGTCACACTGAGTGAATGTCTGTGAGTGTTTGTGGATGTCTATAAGTGTATGTTTGTACATCCATGTGTGTGTGTGTGTGTGTGTGTGTGTGTGTGTGTGTGTGTGTGTGTGTGTATATGTCACTGTGAATGGGGGGATGCTTGTGCCAATCCCATGCATGAGCTGTCTTTGGTAATTGCCATCACAAAGTGATTTTTAGCAGTGGCTGTAATTATTAACAATTCAGAGACATGCAAATTAGCCAGTAATGATTTTTTTCCTCATTATGCCTTAAGATGTCTCGGAATCTCATTTCAGTAGTCAAATAAAATGACCTACCTGCAGTAGGCAATTTATGCAGACCTGTCATGATCTTTCTGAATACCATGGGTTGTTTTGTTTAGTTTTTTGCCAGGATAAAGCAATTAATTATGACACCATAGTGTCTTACCTATGTTAGGTAAGACAGTATGGTGGATGTAGGGGGAAGATGTGTTACCTATCTTCCCCCAGGTAAAAATCACACACTATTAGAAGACTTATTAAACTGGCTCTCTTCAAATCTCCCTCAGGAAACAATACTACTTGGTGACTTTAATATTGACTGGTACTTATGTAACAACACCAATCCATCCACCCTGATTAACCTGTATGGCTTCTCACAAGCTATAAACTCTCCAACCAGAGCAAATAAACTTAATAATAAAGAAAGCATCCTGGATTGGATACTAACAAACTGTCCACCACAAAACTATACAACTAGAACCCTCCCAGATGACCTTAGTGACCACTCTCTAATATACATTATCAGAGATAAAACAAGTTTAAGTATCCCTAATTCAGTCAGAACTGCCCATAGCAAAAAACATTTTAAACACAAATTGTTCCTAACCGAACTTAAACAATGCAACTGGCCTCCCCTTAAGTCACTCCCTATTAATGAAGCAGTTAATTACTTCAATAACACTTTCCTAGCAATCCTAGACCGTCATGCCTCAATGCGTTCCATAAGAATGAAAAACAAACCGGCACCATGGCTCTCAAATTCAACTAAGAAACTAATCCATAATAGAAATAAATCTTGGGCTAAATGGCGTATCACAAAAGGCACTATCGATCACCAAACTTTTAGACAACAAAGAAACTTAACAAAAAAAGCCATCCTACAAGATAAAAAGAACTTTTATACCCAACTTCAGGAATCTTCCCTTCAACAGCCACAAAAATTCTGGTCTACTATTAACACACTACTTTCCCCAGGCAAAGTTGCCACGCCTTATCCACTAGACTCCAAACCTGATTGTCCAATACAAACAGCAAATGCCTTTAATACTTTCTTTACTACTACTATATTAAATCTAGCAAATCAACAAAACCCTGATACCTCCAATTTGCCAAGCCCGAGCTCCATTCCCCCCCTTTTCACCTTGAACCTATACCCACCTCCTATATCTCCTCCTTACTTCAGAAATTCAAACCTACTACCCCCTCAGCTGATAAATTACCACAAGAATACCTCCAAATAGGAGCCAAAGCCATTGCCTTCCCAATCTCCATATTGATCAATAGAACCATAAAAGAAGGTACCATTCCATCTATTTGGAAAATCTCACACATCATCCCACTTCACAAAGGTGGTGACTCTACTGAGTTCTCCAACTATCACCCCATAGCTCTACTCTCTCCACTTGCTAAAACTATGGAGAAATGTATCCACAAACAATTAATAACTCACCTACTTCAGTATAATCTCCTTGCTAACTGCCAACATGGATTCCGGCCATTTCACAGTACTACCACTGCCTTGCTATCTTTTACTAACTCTATCAACAATAATCGTAATAACAATATTCTTTCCTCAGCATTCTTTGCAGACCTATCTAAAGTGTTCGACATGGTTAATCATCAACTTCTCCTCCACCAACTGAAGTCCCTCTCACTGGACAATCCTGCTATGAACTGGTTTACATCATACCTAGAAAACCGTAAACAAGCAGTTCTCTGGCAAAACCATCTTTCTGATCTCCTTCCCACCTCCCTAGGTGTCCCTCAGGGCTCTATTTTAGGTCCACTTCTGTTTTCCATTTTCATAAATGACCTTCATCTCTCTACTCCACTCTCCACCTGTATTCAGTATGCTGATGACTCTACTATCATCTGTTCTGCCTCATCCCAAACTGAACTTCATTCTATCACACAAAAAGCCTTTACCACTATAGAAGAATGGTTCTCCAACCACTGTCTTCTCCTCAACCCCCCAAAAAACAAACTTTTGCTCTTTAAACCCTCTCATTTGTCTCCCCCACTTCATTTTACACTTGCATCCAACAACGGTACTGTTATCTCTCCTGACCCCACCACCAAACTTCTAGGAATTACAATTGACAATCAATTAAAGTTTGACACTCACATAAACACTACAATAAAATTGATTAACAAAAAACTTGGATCCCTTTATAGAATAAAACCCTTCTTGACACCAGTTGCCTGAACCACAATAGCTAGAACCCACTTAATTTCTACCCTATTATATGCTTCCCCAATATTCAACAATCTTTCTACAAATAATCTTAACAAACTCGCTAGAGCTTATAACAACATCGCCAGATTTGCTACAAACACACCTTACAGGACTCATCACTGTCTGATCCTAAAATAACTAGACTGGCTTGAATTACCTCACTTATTACATTTTAACCAACTTATAATCGCCCATAAAGCCCTATACCAACCCAACAATATCCCAATTCTCTCTTCCTTCATAAGACCTTATAACAACTTGAGAAATCTACGCTCTGCTAACAAAATGTTGATTCATACTTCCTTATCTAACAACTCAGCAGGTGACTCCATATTCTCTAATTCAGTTGGTAAAATATGGAATCAACTACCACAAGATCTTACAACCCTAACCTCTCTCCCACTATTTAAAACTAACCTAAAACTTTTCTTCTCCAACCACTGGTTATGTTCTTGTACTAACCCTGCCTAGCTGTTATTCTCTAATTTATCTGCTACCCACATAACCTAATTTTTTCTACCTTAAATCTTTATGTACCCAATCTATACTCAAATCTTCACTCTTAATTCCTATCTCAGTCACTACTTAGTACTACTTACCATGCTTAAAACCTACCAGATACTGTACTTACATTTCTTTTTGTATACTATGTTAAACTGAAGATGAATTACTCTATATTAATGCCATCTCCTAATCGTTAGCATCAGATGTTTATATATTTTTAAGTATATTTTTGTTTTTAGTATGTATTTTGTGTGTTATTTTTAGTATTTTTTTTAGTATGTTTTTTTTGGAGCTTTTCTCCCCGGGCCTCCACTGAAAATGGACACGTATCCAGTTGGACTAGCCCGGTCAACAAATGTAAAATAAAATAAAATAAAATACTGGATTAGCATCACTACTTTTACTAAATAACAATTCTGGGTTCATTATTAATTTTGTATGAAATATTTCTGCAATTATTCTTAATATAATTGCAGTTAATACTACTATAGCTTACATCATACATATGCTTGTTTTGTGATAGCAGCTAGGTAAAAAGAAGACTAAACATATTCATTTTTCAAGTGCTCCTCTTGTCCTCCTCCCTCATCCTCTTGTAGCATCTTCTGGTCCACAGTGATGTACACTTACTAAAATGTTACATATTAGTATACTTTTTTTGTAATAATTGCAAAACTTTTCTTATTGGGTCTCCACTGAAAATAGGTTATGTTTAATCAAAGTTACTTGGTTAACATAAAAATGTCAGTTACTGACCAACCTACCAATCAAATCATCTGACATAAAAACAAGTCCCAATTTTTAAATGAGTACTGTCATTTTTGACTTGGTTAGCTGAGCTTCTCAAAGAGGCAGCCTACCTAAATATATTTTTTAGAATGATTTTTACTGTACTTTGATGAATACAAGACTGAATACTGTTTTGCCCTAACTTGTTTATAACCTTGGCTTTCACAGAAAGAGTAGCGCTTAACCTGTTTTACTGTCAAGTGTATTTTTTTATTTTTTATAATAAAGTAACTCCTCAGTTCGAGCTGTGCCATCATTTTCAGTCCTGTACCAGTATTTTGGATATTCACATAAGATGACTGCAAGACAAAATCCTGAGAAGACATAAATGTCCATACCTTCTGAAAATAACTCTTTTACAGCACTTTGTCAAGTAGAAATAATTAAAAAAAAACTTAGTTGAGTGGCTGCATTTTTTTCTGTGAAGATTCTATACAATGCACATGGTCTGTCTGAGCATGCATGCACATGTGGTACATGCAGAGCCTTTGTAGCGCTGCTGTGATGATCAGTAGTGCATTTAACAATACTTTGTACATGACAGCTGTACAACGATAGGAATAGTGCATGCCCTGGTTCACAGCAACATACAGCTACATTCTACAACAGATTTTCTTTTGGCTGACAGCATTAGAAAGCAATATAGTGAGAATCATAGTTGTTCTGAAAGAGCAGTATCAGTGGGAATCAATTTTTGATACATTCCAATACAGCCATTCTGCACCATAATTAAACATTTCTTACCCTGACCACATTATAATCTTGTATGCTTTAAATAAAACAAATATTTCAAGCTCACAGAACAATGTGGTTGTACTATAAAAAGTAATATGCATATCCATTAAAACATTTTAAATAAATATTTACTAAAACTGCAAAAATGGGAAAAGGGGTTGTGGATGGATGGATGGATGGATGGATTTGCTAAAACTTGTATTAAAATCTAGATTGACTGTTAAATCAATTTCTAAACATGTTTTTCTTTTTGTTTAGGATAGGTTTATGTGCTATCCTGTAATCATTGTTCATAATTCTCTGCAAATTATAGTAACGGTAAGTGTTTTTGCAGAAAGAAAATGAATTGTCTTGATTGATATTTAGGCTAATTTAAGCAAGAAAAACATATTTCCTCTATATTTATAACAGAGATGTAAATATATAAGATATTAGGATAAAAATAGTTACACAACGTTAATTTCCTGATACTTGCATTATACTTTTTTTGTGAAATTATAACATTTAGCACTGGCTAGTGCCAACATATTTTCCTTCTAAACAGCACTGCACCTGGCATATGTTCCCTCAATGCTATTTGTTTGTTGTCTCTTGAGATAATGGCATTTCTGTATTCTTAGGAAGATGGTTTAAATAACCCATTTTGTAGCTAAGACCCACAGTATTAAAATACCACATTCATTCCTGTCCTTAATGAAAGGCATCTAATGCAAACTGCATTTATAAGTAATGCCTGTCTTTATTCAGATACTTGTTACATGCACAGATTCCCAGACTTCTGCATTTATAGTGAGCTATGGATATTAACTTACATGATCTAAATATTTTTTTTTCTAGCAGAAAGCAACCAAATATAAATGTTGTTAAAAAGGATACGGCTACTTGTATTAGATATTATAGTTTCATGATTCAGAGAAGCATTTGTGACCCTACTATCTTTTTTATTACAAACTTTGTCATGTAGATTATGCATTTAGTTCTTTTACATGCGTTTCCTTACCATGACTCTTAACATTATATGCATTGTGTGCAGTCTGCTTCACTAGTCCTGCTTTCTGTACTCCCTTCAACTTCTATGCTGCCATTATCTTACGTTTTCCTTATAGCAACTCCTATCCTCTCTTACCCCCACTGAAATGACTTTATCTGTAATTTTCACACTTTTCCCTGCCCTTTCTAAGGGTGTATCAGTTTTGAAACTGGTCCCAAATTACTGTAGCTTTATGTCCATGATAAATAAGGTCTTGTATTGAAATGCTATTTTCTCTCTTTCCACTCCTAAGCACCCTATTTCCATTCACGCGCTTTAGAAATCTCTAGCTTACTAGATGATTGTCACTGTTTATGTGATTAAACAACTCCATGTACAAAAATGGAAAAAGGGGATTGTGGATGGATGGATGTTTGGATGGATATGTACTCAGTGGATGGACTATTGGAATGGGTGCTTGAAAGGTATTCCACAGATGCATTGAAGTGAACATGGAAAATACCGACAAAGAATGACGTGCAAAAGAGAGATAGAAGGAGTAGAATTTGAACTGTTTTCTTCTGAGGTCAAGCAAATGATCCTTTTTTTTTTTTTTGCTGCGTCTTTCACTGGCTGTCATGAATTTAATGCTAGTATCTTTTTCTTTTGACCCACTGAAATCATATAAGGATGTATCATACATTATGATTTTCTCAACAACACAATGATTTTATGATAGCTTTACTTCATGAATTAAACAATTTGTGAAGGATTTCTATGTTAGATTTGATGTTTTATGGGAACAAAAGCACTTGGGATCATTTTATTTAGAGTGAGTGGTTTATAATGAATATGCAGTGCTTTGTCTCTTTAAGGCATACACTGGGGTAAGACTTTTTGGCACCAATGGAGGATATTTAAGGGTTTGGGTTCAGTGATGTATTAGTACTGAAGAAGTCTTTGTCATTGTAAGATGAAAGCACTTCACTGTCTTTGTGTGAAGTAACTACTGTTTTTATTGTTTGAAGTTCACTAGCTGTTGCTGTTCCTTCATCTGATTCATTTTCAAAGCTGTTGTTGTGATCATTTTAATAAAAGGATTTAATAGATGTGGCTTCCACTGGTCCATTTGTGCTGTCAGTCAAATGTGTACTGAACTGGTTTTATGGCTATTAGTTTGGTTGGTGCACTGGAGTTGCTTTTTTTTCTCTTAACTATCTGTCTCACCACAAACATCAGGTTGGTTGTGCTACATTCTAATTTGAATCTGAACTGTCCTTCATCCATCTGACTTTCTACTACTCTACATATTCATTTCTCAATCCTCCTCTCTAGCACTTTCATTCAATGTGAAAGGAGTTGGATAACTCTGTACTCTCCACATTTGTGAATGTCCTCTTTGTATTTGTATACTGGCATTAGAATACCTATTCTCCCATCGTCTGGGATATTTTTTCTCCCCATACTGCTTTGTGTAACCTCTGGAGCCATTTCTCCTCTAACTCGCTTAACAACTTGCTCATAACTGCCCTGGCCTTACCTGTGCCTGCTGATTTCCATTGCTTAATTTTCCTTAGTGCTGTCCTTACTTCTTCTATGGTGGTCTCCTCCTGTTCTTTAATTGCAGGTTATGTCTGGGACAGTAAAGCTTCTGTGGGGTTTTCTTCATTCACAAGCTGCTGGAATGTACTATATCCATCTGTCTTTTATGTCCTTTGGACTAGTGAGCAAGTTGTTGCTGGCATCCTTTATAAAGGCTGTCTGATGTCTATCTTCTTTATCTGTCTCTCCTTGCCTTTTCACCTAATAGACTTTCTTTGTGTCATCTGCCGAGTCACTTTCCAGAAGCAGGTAGAGTGTATTTGATGCCTTGTTCATTGCTTTTGCAACTCCTCTGGTAGCCTCTTTGCTAGCCAACCAGTATTTCTTCTTAGCATAGTGCACCTTTTCTATCTCATACTTTTTTCTACATTCCTTCACTATATTGATAACCTCCCGAACTTCTATATTTCACCAGCACCCTTCCTTATGCACCTTATTTCCATACTTGGCTTGGCCGCATATCTCTTCTATACTCCTCTTGTATGCTGTTTTGAGACACTAGTGGTTAATGCAGTGGCCTTTCCTTACTATGAGGAAGTCTACCTGAGTTGCATTTTGGCCATTCTAGTATGTGGTCTCGTGATTGTCTCTCTTTCAGAACCATGTATTACTCACCATTCAGCCATTTACCAGAAAGAAGTTTAGCCTCTCCTTTATTGCTATTGCCCCACCCATATAGATACAAACAGTCATCATATCCTGTTCTCTCTGTCCTAATATGAGCATTTGAACCTGCCATTATTAACCAACGATTCATGTCGTCCTGCTTTACTTAATAGGAGCTTCAGCTACTACCCGAATGCACTCTTTTCCTCACTATCACAACCCTGCTGTGGGGCACAGGCTGAGGTTATGAACACTGCCTTATTATTACACTGGTATTTGATTGTCATGAATCTTTTCTGATGACATTCCTCACTGTGTTCTGAAGCCATTATGTCACCACAATTCCCACACCATTTTAATCTGCCCTACCACTGAGAACAAGGCTCTGGATCCCAAGCCAAGGGGCTTTGATGCACTGCCCTTCCATCTTGTCTCCTCGATACATATGGTGTCCAGCTTCCACCTTACCATATTCCCATCATCTTCCAGGCTGTTTCCTGTCAGAAAACTTATATTGAATATCCCCAGTCATGAGTCCCTGGTACTTATTGCAAATATAAAATATACTATATATACATAAGAAGTACAATGTTTTGAATGGCCATAAAATTAAGTGATGTTTCTAAAATACTTAATGTCAATTATCTGGAATGTCAGCTGCTGTTTTTCTCAAGTTTGATTTTGTTAACTGTGTTTGTATTAGTTTGATGTTTAGTTTGTAGGTAGTCAGTAAGGGGTTGTATATGTGTGTCTGCTGTCATTGTGGTGTGTTACTATGGACAAACAGTTGTTATATTTCTGCTTGAGATGTTTTTCTTTCTCCTTGTCTCTGGAAGGTATATTTAAATTCTGGTATGTATAAGTTTGGGGGTAGGCCCTCCATATGGTGAGTACATAGAGACTCACACCTGCAAAGTGGACTTCTTTTGTTTTTAATTAATTAATTAATTAATTAATTAATTAATTAATTAATTAATTGCCTTTTTATTATTTAGGTAATCAGTATTTTTGCATGTCTAAGGTTAATTCCAGCAATACATATAATTTTAATTACATGAGGTTAAGTGTACAAGTAGAATGACTTTTTTAATATAATCATATACAGCTATATTGATAACTATTAAAACTATAATCTTTGCAAAAACAGACTGATAAAGGCAGCACAACAGCAAATAGATATAAAATTCATAAATGGGTCTATGAGTGAGTAAGTAGCAATATAATGACTATGAGTTGTCACCAGGGATCCTACTATGTTTTACCAAATCTGTTGCTTGACACATTTATCATATAGCATCCAAAGCATTAAAAGGGAAGTATCTATCACATGACTAAAGTTCACAGAATTATAAAATTACAAAAAGGATTACTACAAC
The DNA here is from genome assembly GCF_019279795.1 of Protopterus annectens. Classification (NCBI taxonomy): domain Eukaryota; kingdom Metazoa; phylum Chordata; order Ceratodontiformes; family Protopteridae; genus Protopterus; species Protopterus annectens. The sequence continues at coordinate 1,615,229,159 of NC_056726.1, forward strand.
TAAGAGGTATGTTCGCAGATGCAAGCTAGGAGCAGTCATTAAATCCTAAAATGACTTAGACATCCTGTAGAAAGTCTTTTTCCAGATAAATAACTGGTGCCAAAATCATGGACTGAAAGTAAATGCCAAAAAATGCATTATTGTATCCTTTTGGTATTTTTTTTTTTGTCATGGGGAATTAGAATTACACTGACTATATGCCCCTAAGAGTTGATCAAATTGTTTGGGATTTGGGAGTTTATGTACACAGTGACCTAACTTATGAATAGCATATGTACAGTATTGAAAGAAAGTCCTATATTGCTCAGCTGATAAACAAAGGAAGTTCTGTCTCGATTTAGGGATTTCATTGACCCATTTTCCTCAGTCCTCATAATGCCACTCATTGAGTTTAATACCCCATTTAGCATGTATCTGGCAAGACACATGCAGCAATGGGAATACCTACATAGATAACTTAATGAAAGGATGCAAGACCTAAACAATATGTCCTACATGGACTGACTCAGACTTCACTACTATACTCAGTATCCTACAGACTGCTAAGAGATGACCTCTGTCTAGCATACAAGGCATCTTCTGACCCAGTACTGATGGATTTACTGCACAGTAAATCGAAGGGCATTAGAAATATCAGGTCAAGGGATCTAAACCTCTTCTGCAATATCAACAGAACAGTTTGGAGGGACAGGTGTATCTCACAGAGGATACCACTGCTCTGGGACAGACTCCCCATCTACATAAAACAAAGCCCATGCCTGTCCATATTCAATTGCAACTTGGATCTGTCGATGGGAAGCAGAACATTTATCACAGGACTGCCTTCTGTACTATTAATGGACAGAGGCAGCTCCTAAATGTTTGATCCCATGCATGGGTCCCCAGAAATTATTTATGGTATGATCACAGTTATTTACTTTAGGGGCAGTATATAATTATTGACCAAGGGAAAAGTGTCCAGGTTTATAATGGCTCACAAGGGCAGCTAGTCTAGTACTTACCTATGAACCTATAATAAAGAGTACTGTTTGAACCTCAGGAAGTTTTCTATCACAAGTTCTTAGTGCTAAGCTTAAATAAGTTATTCAAAGTTTACTATAGTTTTGCTGCATCTACCCTTAAATTTATTATGGCTTGTTGGTTCATATTTGGATTGTAAGCGGGGAAAATCGGCTTTCTTGTGAATTGCTTTGCATTATTCGTGCTGCAGAAAGTAATATATGCAGGAGGACCCAATCAAAGTGTGTATTTATACATATATTTAATAAGCAAGCCAGTCTTAATTGATTCCTTATCCAATTAACCACTTAATCCATTAGAAGATCAGAGGAGAAACATCCTATCCTGGGGCCCCGTGGATATGACATAGAAACTGATTCTGAATGGGTACCAACTAATTGCAGGATGCATGTTTACACATTCATTATGGCAAGACAAGTATACCAACTGTCATTTTATAGAGCACCATTTCATGCATGGTACAGCTGTAGGATTTGGCTAATGAAGCATTCAACACAAGAAAATACAGACAGAAGGAAGACATGCAGACTGCACAAAAAAGTGACATCAGCCAAAAAACAAATTGGAAACCAAAGTCTTGAGGCAGCAATGCCTCTACAAAAATAAAACTGTTAAAGATTCAGGGGCCTTGTGTACCAGATAAATCCTATGACATATTATATTATATTATATTATATTATATCAGTATGCTAAAAAGTATTATACTAGTAATTTAATGAAATAATAACACAATTGCATCCATTCAATACTGCAGACTATTGATATTCAGCTCATTTGATTGTTCTAACATTTGTTGTATTCAGTTTCTAACAAAAAAATGACACCACCTATGATAATCCAAAATGCAAATATTAATGTCACTGAAAAATGTTTAACACAAAATATAAGGCACTTCTGTCCCACAGTTGTAAGAATCGTCATCAGAATCATAATAAAAATGAGAGCACCTTTTGACCTGAGTGGAAGGTTTCCATTCAAACGTGTGTTATCTGTGGTCCAGCCTTGATAAAACTTCTTTTAACTCAAGTAAATTAAATTGCAGTTCAGTAAATTTATCACAAAGCACTAGGCAGTGGGAAATGCTAGGTACACTGGACAATAGGAAATAACATAAATATACAGGCTGAGGATCCTTTAATAATGCAGTAACCAGTGTTCAATTCAAATATAACCCTTCAAGGCAAATGAGAACAGCCATTAAATTATATTGCAAAATATCAGTATTGAAGCTAATGGCATTCCATTTATGATGATCTTCTCATGAGCTATGCGACATGAACGTTAATATATGTTAGCTACAACTGATTTCAATTGGTTTCATTTGTTTCTGTTTTACTTAGCACCACATTGCCTACAAGCTGTTTAGATTAACATCAATACTGCTTGGGCAAAATGTTTCTTTTCAATTCATATCCTGTGTATAAACTAATATCTAAATAATGAAATTGTGATAAGGTTAGAGGTCATGTTTCGTCTCAGAACTCCAACTGTTACATATATCCCTAAGTCATTCAGTATTCACCTGTTTCTGTAAGAAGTAATGAATAACTTTATGCTGTAAGTGATAAATGTATGGTTTCTTGATACATTTTAAATGAACACAACACTAGTTTACTATACCATACCATACCATACCATGACATAACATGACATAACATAAATTAATTCATACATTCTAGAAATTGACCTGCTTTCTTCTCTATATTCTAAAGATAGAATATTGCATTTAATTGTATTATAACCCTCTTTTATTAGAGAAAAAAGTCAGTATAACCATCTTTTGCTCATTGTTCATTAAAACAGTAATTTATACACTTTCTGATAACTGATAATAATAATAATAATAATGATAATAATAATAATAATAATTAAGAATTATTATGTAAGTATTTTCCTTATTATACAACTTGTACCTGAAATGGACATGTATCAACTATTCAGCTGGGGATTCCCAAATAATGTACAATTTTTGAAGATTTCTTCCCTCAATTAGCTTTTACTCTGAGGATTTGATCACATGACACAAATTTTTACCTGACCAAAATGTTGCTACATTTTCTATTTTCAAACATTTTGAAACTTGTATCCCTTCTTTAGATATTCCCCTGGATTCACAAAAGCTTGCACGGAGTGCAAGATTGGTGCAGGAGCCCACGCAGGCAATATGTCTGCTGTGGGATCCAGGAACAGTCTGCAGGGGCATGCACGAGCGCTCCTGCACTAATCCTGCACGGACTAAGCCCTGGTATGCAAATCACCCCATTTGCAGGTGAAATCTATGCAAATGAGGTGATTTTGCAATCCAAGAAGCTTACAACAGTCCGTGCAAGACTAGTGCTATCTGCAGAAATGTACTCAGTTAGTAACCGAGTACATTTCTGCAAAATCCAAAATGGAGCTGTGACAGCCCCAAATAAAGGCTGCATATCATTGTGGAAGCATGCCAATGGCCAAGTATGAGGCCAGTGGCATTGCAAACAATGCAAAAAATTAAAAAATCAACCTTTTTTCTTTTCTTCACCGATCTCGGCTGTTTAAGCATAGGGCAGCGGCGTGCAAATGGGATCAGGGGGAAATATGAAAATAAACCTAAAATAAGCATTCTAACTAAAATCAGTATTCTGCCATGCAAGTCATTGGCAGGCAGAAGACAACCTGGCCAGTGAGTAGTGGTTGCTAAGGGGGGGGGGGGGCTCAGTGTGACACATGTAACTATGCATTAGCAGGCAATCCTATGCAAATGAGGGGAAGGATAGTAAATCCCAGTTTTCCCCAGCATGTGAGGCAGGTCCCAACAGTGTAAGAGTAAGAATAGCTGGGTGCAAGACTAGGAGGTAGGTGATGTCATGGGTGGGTGTGTCAGGCATACTGTAAGCAGACTTGGAGCCCTGTGGCTCGGGTTTGCCCCTAGCTCAGCGCAGCTAAGCTAGGGGGTGAGTCTAAACCTGGCTAGCACTCTTTACAAAGTGTAAGCGGGTTTGCTCGCTGTGCACTGGGTTTTACAGGAAGAATAAAATAAGTTAAACCAGGAAATAGCAGCAGTGTGCACATGTGAGCACTCTGTTTGCACGACACTCACACAGGCTTAAACAAGCAGGCAATAGGAAGGGAAAACAGCAGTAGGAAGGTAATCAAGGAAAACTAGCTTAGCTGGCAGGTGAAATGTATCAGAATCAGCCAATTACACAGGCAGCAGACCAGCCCAGCATACCACTATAAACTATGCAAACACCTTTCCCCCTTGTTTTTTCCCCAAAACTCTGCACCACCAGTGTATACAAAAGGGGAAACTTTACAAACCGAAAGCAAGAGAAAAATGTTAGGGGCTGCATTTGCATTCATAAACCAGGATGTGCAAGAGGCTGTGGGTGGTGAGGATGTGAATGCTGATGACCAACACAGAGTGAGGAGGAGGAGAAGAATGTGTAGACCCAGGAAAACCTACCAGGGGGCTACAGGAGCTGGAGATAGTGGAGTGCCATAGGGTGGACAGGAACCTCCTACAGCATATTGTTGAGCTGTGCTGGCCACATCTCAGACATAGAACCAACAGAGGATAACCCATCCCAGTGGAAACCAAGGTATGTGTAGGCTTAAGAATACTAGCCACAGGTACCTTCCAAAAGCCAACTGGAGATATCATGGGATCTCACAGGCATCAGCATCCAGGGTACTCCACCAGTTCCTGGATGCCATGTCAGCACATGCCGGTGAGAACATATATTTCCTCAACACCTGTGAGGCATTGGCCAGCAATATGCATCTCTTCCAACAAATAGCAGAATACCCTGAAGTAGTGGGTGCTATAGACTGCACGCACATACACATAAAAGCACCACCTCATGAGCAGGGCAGGGTCTACATAACCCACAAGGGCTTCTCCTCCATCAACTGCCAGGTCATGTAAGATGTCCAGGGCATTATAATGAATGTGTATGCTGGAAGCCCTGGGAGCTATCATGATTCCCACATCTGGCATCTGACTCAGCTGTACCAGAGATTTGCCAGTGGGGACATCCCATACGGCCACCTAGTGGGGAATGCTGGTTATGCACTGGAGCCATGGCTGATGACACCCATCAGAAATGCACACACAACCAAACAAGAACTCCATAATGAGGCACATGCACAAACAAGAATCATAATAGAGCGTGTGTTTGGGATGATCAAGTCACGGTTCCGGTGCCTGGACACATCCGGTGGAGCCTTGCAGTACTCTCCAGCTACATGTACCCAGATTTTCATGGTATGTGCCATGCTACACAACATGATCCTGCAGAAGCAGCTGCAGCAGGAACACCACGGGGCAAGGCCACACAGTCCCCCACCATTGCCAAGGCCAGCACAGGCACAGAGTGACTCAGAGGATGAACTACCTGCACCTGCAGCTGTAGGCAGAAGGAGGCATGCACAGTATGCCTTGGCTTTGGCAAACAGGCAATGCTTAGCACACACAGTGACGCAGTAGGAACCCAGGGAATGGAAACTTTCTCTGACTTGCATATACAGTAAAAGGGATGCCAACAATGACACTACTTGTGCTTTACCATGTATAGGGAGTGTACTATGTGCATCTGACATAGTCAACTCATCAGCAGCATCTTCAATAGTGGCACAGCCACAAGGTAAGTCACCCTTCCTATGAATCACTGAATGCAGTAGTATGGTCTGCTAGTTGTATCAATGGTATGTATGTGAACATGCAAGGAAGGGAATTGGGTGGCTGAATAAGATGTCAGCAGATAGTGGACAGCTATATGGGCAGCATGAAACCATAACAAATACTGGTGTCAACAAAGTAGGCAGTAACAGACAAGTTGAAAAAACTCACTGCAGGACATGTGCTGGCCCAAATGTGTGTCCATAGGGCACACACATGCATGTCATGGAGGCTCACATACCCAACAACAGTCCCACCCAGCCAGCAGGACAGGTGTAGATGAACACAAAGAAAAGCTGGGCTAAGATCCTCAAGGTATGGCAGTGAAGATCAACCCCCCTCCAGACCTACCCAGAGTATAACAGGTTGGGAAGTGTGATGTCATTCATAAAGGGTAAGTCTGAAATGGAAATGTAGGTCAATAAAACCTATAAACTGTACTACACTGATATGCCTGTAGTCTGCAGGATAGGTCAGAATACAGATTTAAAAGGAAGCCAACACACTACCAGAAATACCAGTGCTGTCAAAGCAAATGTCCACAGTTGGCAGGTGTGCCCCCCCCTTAAGCCTTATGTAGAAATGTATTAGCATCCATGTGTGGGCGTAATAACAGTGAGCACAGAGTAGTTGCACTTGCCAAAGTAGAAGGATGGATTGTTGCATGTGTACAATATGCAGAGCTCTGAGTGTCAGGTTGATGTGTGGAGGCCAACAGGGTACCTGAAATATCAGGTGGGTATAGCAAAAATGTCTACAATTGTCAGGTGTGCCCGCCCCCCAATCGTATGTAGTATAGCAGTAGCATCCATTTGTGGGTAACACAGCAGCAGAACACAGAGTACCTGAGCTGCCCCATTTATAACGATGGAGTGTTACATGTGTACAGTATGCAGAGATCTGAGTGTCAGGTTGTTGTGTGGAAGCCAAGAGAGTACCTGACATACCAGGTGGTTGTAGGACATGTCCACAGTTGTGATGTGTGCCCCCACCAACCCTATATAGAAATGTATTACCAGCCATGTGTGGGAGAAATAACAGTGAGCACTGAGTATCTGCGCTGGTCATATCAGCAAGATGGATAGTCACATGTCTACAATAGGCAGAGCTCTGTGTGTTAGGTAGTTCTGAGTGGTATGCTGTGTGAAAATGTTGAGCAAATGGCCATGGATGGTGTGTCCTGGTGTCCAATGGTTAGTACTGCTGATGATTGGGCCAAGTCCAGACAACTGCAGTGCCAAACAGACTGGTATCCCAGCAAGACATGTTGCAGCAGTGGACTTTATAATACTTACAGATGTGTGTGCTAAGCATTGCCTGTTTGCCAAAACCAAGGCATACTGTGCATGCCTCCTTCTGCCTACAACTGTCACCATCTGGATGATGGACATGGCATGAGTGCTGGCCCAGACATACACACAGTACACAGGTGGAAGTACTGTAGAGAGAGACTGTTTAAAATTTCACAGTGAAATGGAGGCACCGTCTGTTTGCACATACAGGTTCACAGCACATCAGTTGGTTGTGTAGTATGGTGAACTAAGATGTACTGTGGGCAAACACTGGCAGACCACAAAAGGCAGAAGTATGATGTATGTAGAAGCTGCTGGTGTCCACCCACTAGCCACCAGCAGGGAAAAGGGCCACGTATACCTGTGAGGCAGTTGCAAGTAGCTACCCTAGCACACATGCAGCCAATCTGGCCCAACATCAGCCTCAGATAACACACAGGACACCTCCCTGCTGCTGTGAATGAGTACAATATGATCCCCACATTACTATGTGAAAACTCACAGAATGCAGCATGCTGAAGAGGTGTCCCACTCAGGTGTGTCCATAGCTGTAAGATGCACCCTGCCAGCATCCACACCAATAGATTGATAAGGACAGAAACAATTGCCATCACCACCTTGCACACCTATCCTGTCAACCCAGGGGAATACATTGCCTTGCAGCCTGGGTCTGTACAACTGAAAGAATGCACTGGCCTGCTACAGATAGCATGCATCAGTACCCAATGCCTCACTGTTTTCTGTCACATGTCTTTGTCACGCCCGTACCTCCACTGTATGTTACCCCATGGATTCCCACATAATGATAAAATGCAGTCCACAGAACACAAATGCAAGGACATGTTGACAAATCCTAGTAATATGTCAATCATGTTACAATGCATGAACTGTAGACCAACCTGTACATACTGCTGGGATGTTGTGGCAACTATAGGCATACCTATCAGATATCATATGCATAATGGTAGGAAGAGGACAGATTAACGGGGCGGGGGGGGAGTAGCATCGCCACCATGGAGTGTGTGAAGGATGAAACTCTGATGAGTGCACATACTTATTATGTCTGCAAACACTGGGATGGGTGGCCACAAACCTGCTTGCAAACCAAATTATGAAGGGTTAATGAACAGAATAATGAGACCTGCCTCTGGATAACCTCAATGAGTCTGAATACCTGGGAGGTATGACCACAGCACGATATGGCCATCATGTCATGGTGATAATTGTACAGGCATGGGTCCCACAGCCACAATAGCACCAAGGTGCTGGACCATATACACAGACCCATCAGCAAGTGTTTGCAGTTTCCACGCCAGAATGACATGAGTTTGCAAGAATATGTAGGTTGCACATCACATTACTGGACAAAGCTGCATTCAACTTGTAATCCCCAGGAACCTACTGCCAGCAAAGATGTATACCTGTCAGTTGTTGATGACATAAAACATCATAGGGTAAAACATCGCATATCACTGAGTATCCGTGCTAACACCAAAACCATGTAGCAGAAGCACCACATACACAATTAGCAACAGTCTTACTAGCCTTTGCCCAATGTCAACCCACATTGTCAACCAGTCTACAGATATCTTGCAGAAGATGTAGGTGTAGAGCACAAATACCTGCACTGGAGTACAACTTACCTGGAATGGAGTCACACATGCAATACAGACACTCATACTGGGCTTGTTCACACACTTAGAGAAGTGAAGGCCATGTCAGAAAACAAATTACAGAAGGGTCATACTGGGCATGCTCACACACTTAAAAAAATGAACCCCATGTCTGGAAACAACTGTAGACTATACACAACAGTCAGTCATAGATGTCTGTGTAAACACTCCACATTACACACCAGTCATGCTCTGCACCCACAATGGATGAGAATATGCACATATATCCAAGGACAGCTCACTATAACAGTTCAGACATACACATAATAGATGTGGGAAGAGAATGACAGTGACAGACAGCTCCCCTGTCATGAGGCCTGTCCCACATAGCACACTCTCATTTTACAAAAACATATGATGTGCAAATGTCCATCACTGTACATAATTGCCCTGGTAGCCTTCCTGTCAGTACACCTTTCATTGCCTTTCTTTGACAAGCCTGCTGATGTCATTCCCTGTGAAATACACCTTTGCTGAAAGAGTATTCCAGTAATCTCTGTGGTGTGTTCTGTAACTGTGTAATGCTCTAATGTGCTGTAGTAGTTAGGTAGGTGTTCTAATCGCATTCATGACAACTGTGCAGATGTGTAGGGCCCAATGCTTTTGAGGACAGTCAGTACACCTGTCATTGCCCTTCTTTGACAAGCCTGGTGATGTCATTCCCTGTGAAAATACACCTTTGGCGAGCAAGTATCACAGTAATCTCCATGGTGTGTTCTGTAACTGCGTAATGTTCTAATGTACTGTAATAGTTAGGTAGGTGTTCTAATCCCATTCATGGCAACTGTGTGCATATGTGTAGGGCCCAATGCTTTTGAGGACACCTCTCATTGCCCTTCTTTGACAAGCCTGCTGATGTCATTCCCTGTGAAATACACCTTTGGTAAAGGAGCATCCCAGTAGTCTCCGTGGAGAGTTCTGTAACTGTGTAATTCTCTAATGTGCTGTAGTAGTTAGGTAGGTGTTCTAATCTTATTCATGACAACTTTGAGTGTGTGTGTATGTGAAGGGCCCAATGCTTTTGAGGACAGTCAGTACACCTTTCATTGCCTTTCTGTGACAAGCCTGCTGATGTCTTTCCATGTGAAATACACCTTTGGCGAAGGAGAATCCCAGTAATCTCCATGGTGCATGCTGTAACTGTGTAATGTTGTAGTAGCTAGGCAGGTTTTCTAATCCCAGGCATGGCAATTGTGAGGCTTTTGGTGTGTGTGTGCATTTGTCATTTGTATTCTGTGTGCAACACGAAGCAATGTGGAGCGGGTTTTGCACTTTTCCTATATGTTGGGCCTAGTAAATGTCATAATGTCCACCTTACTAGCATGACAGATGTCAAACATCACAGTGGCTGAGGTACACAGTCTATACCCCCACATGTGACATCATGGCATGGGGAACAATATAGGCAACACCTGTATTACCCAGAGAACACTCTCCACCCATGTCTCAGATGCAAGCACACTTCGCCAGGCAACCACCACTAAGTTGGTGGTTCCCTGCATATTGCCAACAGATGGTAACCATGGTGTGATTGCAGTAGACTACAGAAGACATGGCACCCTGTCCCATCCTTACAATAGGCAATGCATTGCATACAGTGCTCCATCGCTATGTTACCCAATGGACACCTGCTGCAACTGGCAAGTCAGCAAATGTTACCCACAAAGGCCATGCCATGCCGTATACACATGCCCTGTATGGACAGATGCCACTGACACCAGTGAATACTGTGGGAGTAACAGGGATAAGCTGCCTTAAGGTATCTGGGTGTACATTACCATTCAATTCTCTTTGGGTAAATGCAGGCCTACTGCTTCCTGCCATACAGAATGTTCTGTTTGTCAGTGTGATTGTGATGGTTTCAGTCTTGCCTTTTTATATCACAGATACATCCCATGGTGTCTTCTTCGGTATGTGCCCCCTACGGATTGTGTACAGACTGTAGATGGAGGCTGCTGTACTGACCATCTTCATTATTTATAGTTGATTGCTTGTTATCCTGTGGTCCAGTCTGTGTCTACTGTTGTACTACTTGAAGGCCTTGGCCTGGACAGCAACATATGTACTCCTTTCCAGAATACTGTATACGTTTATCTGTTAGACAGTTGCATTACTCTGTCTAAACATATTTAAGAGATTACACAGCTATATGACATGGCATATACTACTGTAGTAGTACACAAATAAAGCTTCCCCATATATGCAAACCTGTGTATGGTGTTATATCCAGTGACCTGTCTGTTGGTATATGTTGCAGGCAACAGGTGTCACTTATATGTTTGGCTCATACAGTGTCCATGTGGTATGCTACGGACTGTAGCCATAGTAGTTGTACCATATTGTGTGCACCCTCTACATATGTATCTCCCTATACATATGTCTGTGTGTGTATGTGTAGTTACACATATATCTATATAGAGGTGTGTATATATATATATATATATATATATATATATATATATATATATATATATATATATATATATATATTATATACATATATATATTTATATATATGTATGTGCATATATGTGTCTGTGTATATGAATCCTAGGAATGTTGAGTGGGTCCACATTGTACATCCTCTAGGGTAGCCACACTGTACTGCATGATATGTTACCGATACCAGCCTGACATCATACAGGTGGGATGGAGTACTGTTAATATCTAGTGCCCATGTTCTGTCAGGTCCTGGGTTTGGGATTTGTGTTCCTTTGTCAGAGTGGGGAGCAATGGTTTTGAGGCCATTCACAGACACTACAACCTCCTTTGGCCTACTTTGGCAAGTCTGCTGATATCATCAACTGTGAAGTACACCTTTGTGCTAAAATATCCCAATAATCTCTGTGGTGTTTGCTAACTCGTTAGGGAGGAGTTCTATACCCAAATGTGGTAAGTGTAAATGTTTGTGTGTGTTCCTTTGTCAGAGTAGGAAGCACTGTTTTTGAAGCCATTCACAGGCATTACAATCTCCATTGGCCTACTTTGGCAATTCTGCTGACATCAACTGTGAAATACACCTTTGTGGAAAAGTATCCCAGTAATCTCTGTGATGCATGCTATAACTGTGTAATGTTGTAGTGTGATAAACTAGTTAGGAAGGGGTTCTCCTAGACAACTAACCCTATGTTTTTAGTACCCTGCACACTGTTCACAGATAGTAAGCCTGGTGTGATTGCGGTGGGCTACAGAGGGCATGGCACCCTGTCCATCAGTACAACAGGCACATAACTGAAGACAGTGCACCTGCACTATGTTCCCCAATGGATGCCTACAACATCTGTGGTGCCATCAAATGGGATCCACACAGGACTGTCCATGATCACGCCCTGCCACAAGAGGTCAGGAGTGGCACATGTGATAATCTGTGTACATAACATGAGCCTGGCAATCCATGTACACTTCCACATGTCACTGTACATGAATGTGGGATGTGTGCACACCCCAGACACCATCCATGTCATGGACTATAGTACACATACATGGCAAGCATTGCACAGCACTGGCCACACACAATACTAAGCCAGGTGACAGGATGGTGAATACAATACCCACCTGTGTGGATCATTCCAGACACTACCCACCTGATCTACACTGCAGACCATTGTCATGTGGCCTGATGCCAATGTATACCTATCACCTAGCCTTGTACAGCCTTCTGGCACAGCCAACTGCTACACACCCGTGACATAATGCACACATGAACATCAGTACTGGCACCCTGTGTCCCTGTGTGTGGTTCATGATGCATCAAACCACATTCACACCTGGTACAACTCCCATTGGCATACTGAAGCATTCCGACTGATGTCAGACACCTTCACATGCCCTTTGCCCACTGTACAGCACAATAGCTTTTGTGGTGAATGTGATACCTGTGCAGTACTGTGTTGTAGTACAATAACTAGGTAGGGAGTGTATTCCTGACCCTGGCAAGTGCGGCAATGTGTATGAGTCCCTCAGAGAGTGTGACTGTGTTGCTGCTGACACCGGTCAATGTGGACAGGCACTTGTGCTACACCTACCATATCTGCACAATATCACTGCTGCAGATGCACTTACCAGCACATATATTTTTGGACAGCTCACCAACACATAAGCTATGTGTCGCATGCAATAACTGCATGCACATGTGATAGTAATGTATTTTCAGTCAGGGGTTTGAATCCCTGTACTGGTATGTGGGTCACACAAGCATGCTTCAGTTTTACTCTCCCACACCTTCCCTGACATACTTTGTCTCTGTCTGTCCCTCCCACACCTTCTCTGGTGGATTTGGATATGTACACCTGCTCTGCTTAGGCAGCAGCTAGTGTTTTGTAAGTGTTGGTCATGATCAGCTGATGGCCTCTGCACCAATTTCAGTCCTCCTCTAGCTGATTGAATGTGACACAGCTGTGGTAACATTCCCACAGCCAATTGCATAGAAACACACTAAAATATCTAGGAACATCATGTTGGTGTTGGGTCATGAAATTCACTGTGAGTGGAACCTAGATCTGGTGTTTGGCAAAGATCATCACAGATGATTTTGGGATTTACCTCCAACAACATTCACTGTGGAAAAAGGCAAACAGACAGGAGGGGATGTGACAGATATGACTACAGAATGTAAGTGTTGCTGGTCTTAATTTAGAGTAATGTTGGTTTAATAAGGTGTGTGTGGTTATGGATAGTCTGCCTGTTTTAAGATCTGTCATGACCGTGTGATGTTTGTGAGGAAACCTCCATCTGTAGGATCATCTGGAGACTGGTTAGTGTGTTGAACCTTTTGTTCCTTGTGTTACTCACAGAACACCTATCTGAAAATGGCAGAAGCATAGTGTGAGGATTGCAGTCAGTACATGGTGACAGCCATTAGAGTTACTGACTTCATATCCCAGATTGGACATACTTCACAAAGCACAGTGATATGACAGTAAATGTCTAAAGTTACCACAGCACCATGCAAATATTGAGCCAGTTTTCATGGCACTACTCACACATCTGTCACCCTTTGTACATATGTCATGTAGGATATGTGCATGTGTTCCCCTTGCTCTGCAACTGTTATAGATCTGGTGTCTTGTGGTAATGGGAATATCTATGCATTTTGTTATAAGTAATCCTAACTGCTGCTTACTATTACTGGCCATTATCTGTTGTAAAACGGCAACACCATAGCCCATATGGAAATGCCGATGTCAGTCGACCCACCTGTCCCATCTCAGCTGGCCATGGCACCAGGCACCAGCAAGTCCCTCAGTCCCACTGTTTCCATTTGGGGGTTCATGGGCTTGCAACTTCAAAACAACCCTCCCCGTCCAAGGTATCCCCCCACATATGTCATATACCACCCCTATATGCTGTCTTGTCTGTCTTGTCAGTCATCCTACCCAACCTATCCTCCCCAAGCATACCTACTCTCCTTCCCCCAACATCCCACTCACACCTTAACAAAAGGGCAATCTGTTCCCAAATAAAATCTCGCCCCATACATAGCTGTCCATTCTGCAGACATGTCCACTGGGCACATGTAATGTGGTCTAATTGGCATCACAACATATAATTGTTGTCCTCACCCCACTCTCAGGGGTGTGAGTGTCCAAACCTACCTCCAACTTCAATGCATATGCACACCTGTTGTTGTAGAAGAAATGGGCAACTATGGACCTTCCCTATACCCTTCCTGCACATCTCTAGCTATTTTCCCTACTGTCTTTCCCTCTTTGTGCCCCTTTTTTCACCACTGCCCTATCAACCCTTTTTTTCTTTTCTTTAAAGGAAATTACTGCGGGGGTAAGTTGGAGTAAGCACTTTTAAGCATTAGTAAGCAACTTTGCACAGGTTTGCAAAATGGTAAGCACTGCATACACAAAGTAAGCACTTTTAAGGCTAACCTGGTGTAACTGGATTTTAACGGCAGTTAGCATTGCTTACCGTCACGCAAACTCACACAAACCCACTTGCAACTGCTTAAAAGTGCCTTGATCACCCTGTATCCGACCAACCTTGTTCTGCACAGCAACAAAATAAACAGCCTCTGCAAGGCTCAAACCCAGGAGCCTGCATAGCATAGGCAATGTGATTTACCACAAAGCCATCCCAGATATACATAACACTAATGTTTTCACAAACGTAGCATCCAGCAATACCATTCATCAGTATGGGAAATGTATTGATATATGTAGATGTATGTGTGTGTCCATATATTTATAACTAAATAGATATATATACCTCTCCCTCTCTATATTATATATATATATATATATATATATATATATATATATATATATATATATAGATATATACAATTATCTACATATAGGCATATACATACTGCATACATCCAACACCCCGCACGCCTAGACCAATAATTTCATGCCCATGTTTCCCTCACCCCACCCCCATGATCCTAGTCCACAGCAGTCCTCCTTTCTACAGGTTCCAGCTGAATCTAAGCACAGCACTACACATTGCCCACTCTCCACTTCTCGAGACCCATCATCTTCAGGCTTCCAGAACATTTGAACATATGTACCCTTCTTTGCTTACCTTTGAGGCATGGTATGTTACTCCAAAGACTCTCTTTAGCAGAATTTTTGGGGTCGACCTGCCAAGGATGAACATGCATTTGTTTCACGATTAGACTTAGCAGGTTGACACTGTTTCTCCCACTTGTAGTATCCTGACAGTAGTCTGGGAAGCAGTGCTGTGCTATGCTTAGCAGTGCTTCATATTTAATTTGCATGATATTTACCTTTTGGCATTGATTTCCTCTTCATTACATGTTATATATGTGTCTTGTATCCTTGATTCATCTGTCCGTACAGTGTATGGGGTCCTGGGAACATCAACACTTTATTACAATAACACCTCACATCTGGACATACTGCAGTACGCCAGTTGACGTATTTATGTTATGTAGCCGGTTATAAAACATCACACTGTATATAAATCCCTTGCACATGTTCAGCTTGATTTTCCTATGCCGAGGATTTGTTTTTTGGAACCTCATTCTTACATAATGCTGTGATGGCTTAGTTGTTAACTACTGTGACTGTAGTGTAGTGGGTGCTGGGTTCACATCCTGCAAAAGCTGGTTACTTTTATTTTTGGACAGAACAGCAGCTGATGCATACAGAGTGATTAAGGCTCTTTTAGGCAATTGTAAGCGTGTTTGCGCTGGTTTGTGCAAAGGTAAGCAATGCTAGTCTCTGGTTACATATGCTTAGAGACAGTCAGCTTCAACATTGCTTACCCTGTGTGCGCATTGCTTACCCTTGCGCAAATGGGCTTAAACCCGCTTACTGCTGCCTAAAAGTGCTTACTCCCGCTTATCCCCACACTAATTTTATTAAAAGAAATGAAAAAGGGGTTGATAGGAAAATGGTGAGAAAAGGGGCATAAAGAGGGAAAGACAGCAGGGAAAATAGCCAGGGATGTACAGGAAGGGTGTAAGGAATGTCCATAGCTGCCCATTGCTTCTACAGCAACAGCTGTGCATATGCACTAAATTTGGAGGTGGATTTGGACACTTGAACCCCTGGGAGAGTTTTGAGGACAACAACAATTTGTTGTGATGCCAATTAGACCATATTACATGTCCAGTGGACATGTGTGAAAAATGGACAGCTATGTATGGGGCAAGAATTTTTTTTCAGGTGGGAGTGGGATGTTGGGGAGGGGTAGTAGGTATATTTGGGGAGGTAGGTTGGGTAGGTTAACAGACAAGACACACAAGACGCATACAGGGGTGGTATGTGACACATGTGGGGGGTAAACACTTTGATGGAGAGGGGTGTTGGGATGTCGGAAGCCCACAAGCCCCTTAGTGATAACAGTGGGACTAAGGTCTCCACCCATGGGCAGTAAACACTGCACCTTCATAGTCCCGAAGGTGGCTGCGCTGGGGGATGAGCCGCAGAGCCAGATGGACTCTCTAATCGTGACATGCAGCCCTCAAGCTGGCGTAGGGGATCACCGACCTGGTCATTGATTGCTCTATGCACTATGGCCCCGACCTGGCGATGGGTGACAGGTGCCTGTCAGCACCCACTCTCGGGGGGGGGGTGAGCCCCATCCCCTGAGGTGGTTCCACCCAAAGGTGGTGCAGGACCAACGGACAGGGAGGTGCGGGGTTGGGCCCCAGACATGCTGGTGCCTGGTGCCTCAGCCAGCTGAGGTGGGGCAGGTGGGTTCGCTGGGACCAGCCTTCCCAAGCATGCTATAGTGTTTAGATTTCAACATCATATATGGGTTAGTAATAGTCAACACATTCCAGGGTTAGGTATAACAGCATGCATAGATATTCTCATTATCCCAAGCACCAGATATGGAACAGTTGCATAGCAAACGGAACACGTGCATATATGGGACCACAATGGTAATAAGAACAGCATGCAGGTACATTAGTGGCACCATGCCAACAATGTTGGAATAATTCAATATGGCACATGCATGTGAATCATTATAATATTTATCAAACAATTGGCCATTATCAGAGTCAGTACATACCAGTTGGGGTGGGTATGTTGATTATTGTTGGAGACAAGGTGGGGGAGAGAAAGATGTCAATTAACAAGTAGTATTTTCCTGTACTCCACATTACTTTCCTTGTTAGTGCTGTTAACTGTACCTTACAAGTCTTACTACACTATCCTATATACCTATATTGGACATTGATATGGCTATCAACATCATTACACATGAAAAAAAAGTAAATGGTGCCAAAAGCAGCGCAACGACCATGAAACAAGAAGCTACTAGTGTTGCCAATAACTAGTCCTAATCTACTAGTCTAATAATTTTTGGGGACTAGTTATTGGCAACACTAGCACTTCTTGTTTCATGGTCGTTGCACTGCTTTTGGCACCATTTACTTTTTTTTCCAAGTGTTTTAGGTGCATTGTTTACCTACTAGACTCGTTTTTACAATATGGACATCAACGAGCTTTCACCAGTGTTTGAGGAGGAAATAGACTCTCCTACCTTTCCATGTGGACAACAAACTGGCATTACTAGCGATAATTTGTTTCAACTAATTCTATCCTTGACAGAGAAGGTCACCGAGCTGCAGGGTGCAGTTCAACAACTACAAAACAGTAATACTGCAGGTATGAACATTTTCGGGATGAACCCGGGGAAATCTAGAGAGGTTACACATCCTGCTTCCCGAGGAATGGCAGCAACTGGGACTGTGCTACACTGTAAGGAAACTACGTTACAAGGAGCTGGCACTTGTGGAACAAACAACAAGGAAACTGTACTACAAGGAGCTGGCGTTTGTGGAACAAACAATATGGAAAATCGAACAGACATGAATGGTATCAACAGTTCTGAAATTAGAACTGACACCAGTAATTTTATTCCCACACTCGACTGCTTAAAGGACTGGTCCAGAAGGGAACATTCATTTTTTGGCACTAACAACAATCACAAGGACAAAAACAACATGGATAGTAGGTTAATGGCTTTTGAAATGAAAATGCACAAAATTCGAGCATTACAATGTGACAATTCGTACTTAAGAGAATGTATTAACAACAAACGGGTCCCTAAGGGTCTTTGCATGTTTAAATTTCCGAATGGGTTAAAAAAGGGTGACCCAGAATGTGAATGTTTGACCATCATGGGCTTGAATTGATGGAATTTATTGTGAACATTAATAATAAAAAGATTAGTGAATTTTTAAAAGAGGTGGATGAAATTAACAGGGCTGTGATGGATGATGTACATTTTTATCAGTATTCTTTTAGGTATAATATCATTTTTGATAAAGTAGAGAATGAATTAAATAGCAATATTTTTAGGAAAAAGAAGAAATTATCCAGGGATGAATTTGATTATAAAAATGGTTTGGCTTACCCTTTTCCCAAAGCTTATTTAGGGGTGGATTTGAACAAAGGTAACACCACAACCTCATCACAACCTATTAATGATAATATGAATTTCAATAGGTTTAACAGTGATGGGAATGAATATGACACTGAATTTCCACCACTAAGAAGATCCAAAAGGATTTTCAATAGAAATCAGGTTAGACAGGAACCTGATTTTTTGGGATCTCGGGGGGAAGGGGGAGCGAGATCCAAATACCGAAATCCTTCTTACAGGAGGAAGAACAGTTATCAGTAGTTTATGGTAATAATAATAACAACAAGCAAGATGTGAATAATGATGATGGAATTAGTGTTTCTGATAATACTGTTTTTTTGTATAAAGGCTTTAAGATTTTTAACTATGCTGAATTTCCTATTTGTAAGGATCTTTTTCACTTACTAATGAAGGGAATGAAATTTGTGCCTTCTAACAGAGATGAAATTAGTAAAATCTTAACCGATTTTAAGATTTTTGTCAGGAAAATGAATTTAAAATGTTTAAATAGAGACAAAGCAAGTACTGACAACAGAAGGAATTCTGTTATATACAAAAAAGTTGTTGGAATCGCCCCCCTTATACCTCTATTACATTCTTTTGAAAAAGTTACTGAGCAAAAGATTTTCAAAACCCTACAAACACATATTTATAGGAAACACAATTTGACTCTGGCAGAGAAAAAGTTATTGTTTGAGTTAAGGGATAACCGGAATGTTAGATTCATGAAACCGGACAAGGGTGGGGGTATGGCTATTGTAAACATGGTTGATTATAAAAACAAAATAATTAACATGTTGAATGACAATACAAAATATGAGATTGTCTCCAGGAATGAAATCCACATAAGCTATAGAAAGATAAAATTTTTTTTGGAGGACTCCCTAATGCAAGGTGTCATAAATGAAGAGGTTTTTAACTTTCTGCATGTGGAGCATCCTGTTATACCTATTTGTTTTGGTATTCCCAAAACTCACAAAAACTTAAAAGATCCACCATATAGGCTCATTATCTCAGAGCACAACAGCATTACTTATTCACTTTGGGTTTTTATTGATCGAATGGTTAAACATGCTTTGACCCCATTAGAGTATGTACTTGTTGATTCTTGGGATTTCTTAAGGAGGATTAAGAATGAATTTTTCAATGAGGATATTTATTTTTCTACTATTGACGTAGTGGATCTTTTCACCTCTATTCCCCATGAGGTAGGATTACAATTTTTCAACGAAGTTTTAGTAAGCAGAACAAACTTGAGTGGTAGTTTAATCAACTTTATCACAGAATTAATGGAACTAGTGTTGAAAAATAACTTTTTTACTTTCGAGGGGGAATTTTACAAACAGGTTTGAGGAGTAGCCATGGGCAATAGTTGTGCTCCCATCTTTGCTAATTTAGTTTTATATGGGTGGGAGAATCAGTTTATTTTTACTTCTAGTTACAAAAATGAATGGAACCTTTATTTAAGGTTTTTAGATGATTTATTTATTTTGTGGAAGAAGGACACATTCTTTGAACCATTTCTCCATTATATGAACATCATATGCAACTACTTCAAATTTACTGGAAATGGTAATTGCAAAGAAATTAATTTTCTTGACGTAAAAATATTTAAGGATGCTAACAATCACTTATTTCAATCTAAGGTTTATAGGAAATCCACCTTTTCCAATGATTATCTCGAATTTTCAAGCAGCCACCCCCCTCATATCAAGAGGAAAATAGTTAAGGGGCAAATGGTTAGGGTTGTAAGAATGTGTTCCAACAGGACCCTGGCAGAGGTAGAAACTAAAACAGTTAAGGACATGTTTTTGCATCGACAATACCCATTAGATTTTGTAGAGAATATTAGGGATCAAGTGATGAATGATTGGAATGGTAGATACAAACCATTGTTAGGGGCTGGGGTAGAAACAACAAATGTCAATCAAAGCGATCAAAAGGATTTTTCCCAAGCCATGGTTATTACATATGGTGAAACATCAAATGAGGTAAAAAAGATTATCCAAAATAACTGGGCAATGTTGAAGGGAAATAGTGACCTTTTCAAAGTAATAGGCCCAGAACCCTTATTCACCTACAGGGTTGGTAGTAACTTGAAAAATATTTTGGAAAACAAACCTAATGTGAAAAATAGGAAGACAGGTACCCACAAATGTGGTTGTTGTGATTATTGTGGGTACATTAATGAAAATCCTAAGGTTAGTCTAGGCCCTTATGACATTGACGTTAATTTTGTATTTGGTTCATGTGTCATCTCAGGTGTTGTTTATCTTGCTAGTTGTAATTCTTGTTCTTGTTATTACATTGGCAAGACGGAAAGAAAATTAAATTGTAGGATATACGAACATTGCTACAGTATTAATAGGAAGGATGAAAAGAACACCCTATTTAAACACATTCAAGAGAACCCACTTCGTAGTTTTAAGTTTGGTATACTGGAAGTTGTACAGGTGGATTTTAGAGGAGGGGATTGGAAAAATAAATTATTGAGGGCTGAAACTAAATGGCAACTAAGGTTAAATGCTGCTGAATATCCAGGGTTAAATGTTGCTATCAGCATCAAACCAGAATTAAGGTTCAGGGCTTGTAAATTATGACACTAAAACCCCTTAGTTTTCTCTCAGTTTTACATTATTTAACTGTACAAAAGTTGTAACGTTTTCTCTTAGTTTTACACTATTTAACTGTATAAATTATACATTTTAAAGTAGTCAGAGTATCAATTTGTATTTTTGTACTATACAGGTTTACATTTCCACAGCTTTTTAAATTCCAAGGTTTCCCACATGAAATGTTTTTGACTGTTCTTTTAAAACTTAATTGCTTGGGTCATATGATTTATCAACTGTATAAAATGAGAATCTTTATAACAGTTTTTTGTTCTGATGAAGTCATTGTGATGAAAGCACTTATCCGTCAATGAATTTTCTGTGTTTTTTAATAAATATTGGTTCACGTATTTTTGGGGACTAGTTATTGACAACACTAGCAGCTTCTTGTTTCATCATTACACATGAACCGGTTTTACCTGCAGTATGCACCTCTTACCTGGTATACCTGTGGAGGGAATGTTTGTTAACACTGACTAACTATACACATACGGCCAGATTCCAGGATGATGTTTTGCACTATACTACCCAAATCATTCTGCACAGACTCTGGCCATGTGTTGACCACATGCTGGTATGCCCGGACATATCTAGAATATTGCCCTCTTCCACTTTTAGTGACCTGACACACACATACACATGCTTTCCTACACAGTTATATTATGTAGCACAGTGTGGGTGATAGCGACCAGTGATACTTTATTATTCAGTGAAGCTGCAACAGTCACAATCACTTACAATAACAGGGTGGATGGTACCAGTACAGGTTATATTGGTCTGTATTTCACAGCACAGTTTTCGTATCCAACATACCTGTGGGAGCAATGTTTGTTAGCACTATCTGACTGTTGCCACACAAGGTTTCAGATTACACATTAGTATTATATACATACATTTCACTCTGTTACTGTACACACTCTGACCACAGCTTAACAGGTTGGGGTGTAAATGGGACGTACATGGCTTCTTAGTCACATCAGGTATTGGGGAGTTGCTAGTGTGCCAGGTTTATTGTCATAGATGTGTGGCAATCAGTTGTATTTCCTGTTTGCTGCCTATATGTCTGGGATCATCCCACTGATTTCCCAGGGGAACAGGTTGCTGGCATTAGATGTGGGCCACTTTAATAGACAGTCTGGACATATCTCTACAGTTGTGGTCCATAATTCTATATGCAGACTACTACAACTGGCAGGATTCAAACCGTGGCTGTGTGTGCTAATAAAGCAACAGTTCACATCTCAGTTGCATGTGCTATTCGAGTTTAGTTGTCTGCATTTCCCCTGTTTACTGTCTGTGTGTCTCTCAGTTGTACTAAATGGCCTCTGAGGATTACACCTGTCCTATACAGGCATTCCTACACATTCACATTATGGTGCATGGTGTAGATAACAGTGCTTAATACTACAGTACTATTACATGCTTGCAAATCTACATTACCATATGATGCCAGAATATACACATACAGTCAGCAGTTAAACCTGTTGTGTGAGGGTACTACACTTTTATTGCTTTACTAACAATATGAGACTCTTCCTGCCATATTCTCTAGTGTGTGCAGTAATTGCCTTGAACAATACAGGTTTTATACTAGCAATTACTCTACTACTACTTTTATTTTTATTTCTTATATCAGTAATAGCATGAGTATTACTAACCTGCCTCACGTCGCAATCATGCCAGGCAGCAGATGTGGGCCTGCTGTTTTGCGGCCCGCTCTATTGCAGCTGGGGGGACATAAGAGAAATATTTAGCAATACCTATCCATGCTATACCTGAGCTGGCAGTTATTAATCAGGTAGTGGACTGATACACACAGCTGGGACATCCCCTGATGCTCTAGCTTCTTGGAGCCACTCCTCCAAGAGGTCCCCCTTCCACCGCTTCAGGTCAGCATAGTGGTGCCTGACCTGCTCACCAGTTTGGGGTATGCCAGTGACACTGATGAGGTCATGGTGAGATGGTCCCAGGCCTCCACCTTATATTGGGAGCCCTGGTACTGGCCCTGCAGCAGTCTCTGTGCATGGTATTTAACTAGGAGTCCAGCCATGACCTTGGACTCCTGGATGCACCAGTGCTGTGCCCAGAAGCGCACTCCTTCTCCCCTTACTGCTATTGTGCCTGCAAGAGGAAGCTACAACCAGTTATGAGCTGTATTGCCACCTCTTGGGATTAAGTAGGGCTGTTTTCCAGCACGTTTCTGTGATTGGCCGGTTTTGAAAAGGCTAAGCTATGGGCAAACCTGCTAACCTAAGGTTGGCATTATTTAAAGGGTTATACCACTGGGCACAAGGAGTTAGTTGGTGTACACATTGCTCACACCTCCTAAGCTCGTCTGTACAATGCTTGGTGTTGTCTACAGTAGACATTCGTTATAATGTCTTTTTGGCGTTGTGTTATTACTCATTACACCTCATCTGTATGCATAGTATCCCTGATTGATGTGTATGTACACTCTATGGGGTCCTTGTGTTTTATTGGGGGCTTCAACACTCTATTACAAGTACACCTCACTTCTGGGCTTACTGGTGTACTTCAGTTCGCATATGTATGTTATGTAGTCGCTTATGGCACATATGACTGTATACTGATGCCTTTCACAGATTCAGTTTGGTTATACTATGGTGAGGACATGTTTACTACTATCTCATTCTTTTTTACTTCTGTGATGGCTTGGTGGATAACTTCTGGGACTATGGTGTATTGGGTCTTGGGTTCGAGACCTGTATTGTTGTTTATTTTGTTGCTGGGCTGACAAAGGCCCATTGGATACAGAGTGATTAAGGCACTTTAAAGCAGTTGTAAGCAGGTTTGCGTGGGTTTGTGCAGTGGTAAGCACTGCTTATTTCAGGTTATAGTTTCTTACACTCACTTAGCTTCTACTTTGGTTAATCTGTGTAGGCAATGCTACCCCCATGCCAACACACTTAAACATGTTTACTAGTGCTTACATATGCTTACTACTGCTTACCTGTGTTTACACCTGCTTACTACTGCCTTATTCATTATGACACTGACTCTTCACATGTGTATTTCCTGTAGTACTCCAGTTTTTACATATATATATATGTTATTTAGTGGGTTTTGCAATAAAAGTATTGGGTATACCATGCTTTGCCATGTAAAATGGACTGTGCTGTAGTGGGACTCGAAACAGGAATGCCTGCTCATTAGGCGAATGATCTGCCCACTCCACTATTGCTGTGCTATTGCTGTGCTGCTTCATTTGCATATATCTTCCTTTTAAGCTGCTTTAACCGTAACTAAGCGATGGGCACACCCGTGCACCTACGGTTAGCTGTACTCGGATTCTTAATAAGAATAAAGGGGTTTCTTCAGTTTATTTATATGTACTGTTGCTGTTTTACACATGGAGGACTGTTGGTGGGGATATGCGGACACCTATGAGTGGTCTCACTCATTTATTTCTACTTTCTGTGGTTCTACATTGCAGGGGCATGTTTATTCTGAGAGCTCTGCTCTGAGACATGCCCCTTGCACTCGTACACACCTCATGTAAGCCTGGGAGGTTGGGCAGCGTGCCTTCATTAATATGCATGGTGTGCTGCTGTCCTCCTCCTACATGGGTGCTTCCATGCAGGACTACGCTAGTCCTGCACAGAAGATTAGTGAATCCGAGGGCCTGTCTTCTTGAGAAGATGCACTTTGCAATTTAGCTGAAAACAGTACTCTTGCAAAACTGAAAGTTGTTCACATTTTTGAATATTAACTATGTTGCATTGCATAATTTATTGTAAATCACCTCTTCTTTTACCTAAACCTTATACCTCTCCATTTATCTTTATGTAACATGCATTATAGTGGTAATGAATCCTCAATATCATCCACTTTTGCACCCATTGAATTGATACAGTGAGATCATCTGCAGAAATGTACCAAGTAACGTAGGTACTTCGGGCACTGTCTCAATAAAGTCAGGCATGTTTGTAAGATAGAAAAGTTTCTTGAAGTGCTCCTAACAATACCTCAGTCCTCATCTGTATTTCTTCATCCTTACTGACACCAGTCACAGAAGTGACCTACACCACAAAAAAGCATCAGTATGTTTTCCAAGAACCTATGTGATAACATCTGAAAATCTTTCTCCATAGTTATGTCAAACTCATCACAAGCACAGGAATTCACATTAGGTCTATTACTGCTTTCCTGGCCTTTTGGGAGCTACTAGACAGGCTCTTCTACTCTCACTTCTTGCTAGCATTCATAGGTTTATAGATTAGCATTAGACTAATTGTCCTTGCGAGTCATTTTAAGATTAGTCAATTATCCCTTGTGAGACTCAAACTCTGCATCTTTGGTTTATAAGGCAAACACCTTAACCATTGGGCCACCTTCCCAACCCATTAAAGGGAAGGTCTTTTTTTAATTTAATGTTATCTCACAGCTGTTTTCCACTGCTTGTTCTTAGCTGTTACCGTAAGCACAGAAACCTTTCATACCTCTCTCCAAGCTCCAAAACCTCACTTACTGAGGTCTTGACCAAGATTCATATGGACTCCACATCCTAAGTTCTGTTTGTATCAGAGTGAAGCTCATTAAAACATGGAACTGAGCTGAACTCATCCTGCAAAACTTTTTGTGTGATATGTGCAAATTGATTTTATTGAGTAGTAACATTTTTTCAAGACAAAAAATTCTATATTTACAGTCCTGTATCAAATTAAGGACAGATTAATCTCACTGTTCATTTATTGAGTGTGGCATTCACAGTCTAGCAAGAACATGAACTATTTCTAAGTATACATGAGAAAATTAAGTTTTATGCCAATTATTTACTCTCAAAGATTTCAAATATGATTAATGACCTATCTTAAACAATGCTTATCACGTAGAAGGATCAGGAGACATCTGAAGAAGAAATATGGACATTGGAAAGAAAAAAAGATTTAATATGATGTAATATTTATGCAAAGGAGAAAGCAAAACTAATCACTACAAAAAGAGCAGTACCAAAGATATTGGAGTCTGAATGAAGAGGTGATAACTCAGCAAACAAAGGAGAGTAGTGTTGTTGAGATTGAATTCATCCTCAAGTCTTGGTGAGTACCATCATGAGGCGGACTCTGTTTTTCAGAAAATCTCACCAAGACAACACTGATATATATAGACTGCATTTGGTTTACTATCAAAATTGCAAATGGAGATGCTTCACAGACGGTAAACTCAAAGCATGGATGTTCGAATTTCCATCTTGCTGAACATCCCCATGTTGAAAGTTCATCTCAGTGAATGTACTGTGCATTCACTGATATGAACTCAAAGTACTCTAAAGAAATCACGGAAAAGTGCAGTTTGGGAAATTCATCCCTTTCCTCATTGTAGTGCTGTCTTGGAATTGGAATATATAGTTAGCAGGGGGTGGGGAGGAGCAAGGGGGGGTGCAGGGGGCTTGCCCCCTGCAAAAATGTGATGTGAGGTATAGAAGTTTCATTTACTTGAGCTGTTATATGGACCTCACCTGATTTGTCCGACGAAAATGTCGATTCGGCTGAATTTATTCAACCGATTCGACATTGTGCCGTATTATAGATTTTTGACTTTCATTTTTTTTCAGTGTCTCGAACAGAATTTATTTTTCCATTCAAAATTTTGTTAATAAACTGAGTGTATTTTCTACAGCATATATCATGGACAGAAGTAGGTCAAAATTTAAAAAAGATAGCTGGGTGCACAAGATCCAGGATAAAAAAGTGTCCAGTCCTGGTAGGCACCTAGTGCCAGGACTGGAAAAAATGACAGTGTAGAATTTTCAAAATAAGGAAACATTCTCACAATGGGGCCAGGCCAAGAATAGAGGGAGGATGGCCCCTCTGTTGTGGAAAGAAGTAGCAGTCCACAAAAATCACAAAACCTGAGAGGTAATACGAGGTGGCCTAATGGTTAAGGTGTTTGCCTTACAAACACATGGTGCAGCATTTGAGTCTCACAGGGGTTAATTGGCTAGGCTTCAAATGGCTCACAAGGGCAATTAGCCTAGTACTAATCTATGAACCTATGAACCAAACAAGAGCCATAAAGATGATAGAGTCAGAAACTTCAAATACAAATGTGTGTTCATTAATAGAACAGATTTGTGAAAAACATTATATAAACCAAGAAATTTCGATCTGTTTGGAAGAAGAAGCATCTGAGGAAGTGCAAAAATATAAACAACAAAGCCTAGAGATTTTTGAAAAGTATAAAAAAGAAATATGGACATGGGAAAGAAAGAGAGATGTGATAGGGCGCAATATTTATGCAAAGTCAAATGCCAAATTAATCAGTACAAAAAAGGCAGCCACAAAGATATTCCAAGAGAAATATAAGCAAAGGCATCCAGATATGGAAAATTTCACAATTAAAAAAGAATATCACAAAGTGGGAATGTAGAACATAATATTAGTAATGTAGAAATTAAAAAATCAAAGTTGAAGCTATGGAATGTCTATGAAGTGAAGGATTTGGTGTAGAACGTCAAACACAGGTTACATTACAGCATGATGGAATGAGTCCCTAAAGTAAAGAGAAACAGGAAGATCAGGAGACATCTGAAGAAGAAATATGGACATGGGAAAGAAAACGAGATTTAATATGGTGTAATACTTATGCAAAGGAGAAAGCAAAATTAATCAATACAAAAAGAGGAGCACCAAAGATATTTGAAGAAATAAAGGCAAAGGAATCCAGACATGGAAAACTTTACAATACAAAAAATAAGAAGTCAAAGAGGACGAGTAGAAAAGATTAGTAGTGCATAAGGTAAAGAAATAGAAACTGAGGTTATGGAGTACCTGTGAAGTGAAGGATTCAGTGTAGAAAATATAAATCAGAAACCACCGCAGCATGACAGAGCAATAGACATCCTGATACAAATTAAGAAGAAGCTAGTGTAACAAGAAGCAATTGGTCAGTTACCATATGAGGATGTCTGGGAGCCTTCTACAGGAAACCAGTATGAACATTCACTTGAAGCTGGACAGCAAGGGAAGGAACAGGAAACTGTGGCAACTCTGATTGAGTCAATGAGAGAGATCCCATATGACAGAGCAACGGATAACACAGGATGAAATTGAAGAGAATATGCCACAGGAAGATGCTATAGATCTTTCTGTAGGATGCCCGCAGAAAATGTAGAACAAAAAATGTGCCTCCAGTTTTGAAGAAAATGAGCTAAGAAAAGAGTTGCTTGATTTAATAGAGATAGATAGACATATTAAGATCAATGAAAGAAACAGACAGCAGAAGGTCAATAAAAACCCAAAAAGGTAGAAGTTTGATAAAATAAATGAACACAGTAATTAGGACTGTCCAGAGAGATCCATGAGGTATAACAGAAGTAAACAGGATATATTACTGTGCAGCTAAATTAATAACAGATAAAATTCTACCACAAGATCACAGAGGAGGAAGGGAAAGGAAAGGGAGAAACTGTATGCCATCATGGAAACATAAAAAGAGAAAACTATAAAGCAATTAAGACAAGAAGTGTCACTGCTAGAAGAGTATAGAAGAGGAAACAGATCGACAAAAATATTCAGAAAGATAGACGCGATAAAAACAATGTGCAATATTATAACAGATTAGGATTTATCATGCACTATCGCAAATAATACATTTAAACTATCAGCACAGGCAGAAACATTTAGAAGATAAATATAAAGGAAAAGTACAAAATAAGCAATTTATTGATGACCCAAAAAAGTTTTATAGAGAATTGGGAAACATGGTATAAGGAATTGAAAGACCTCCAAAAAAAGAAGGAGAAATATTTATGAAGATCCTGTGGAAAATAACAAAGATGCTAAATGGACAGAAGAAGTAAAAGAAAGAATAAGAAGTTCAAAGGTACAGGATATGAAATGAGATGAAGTAACGTCCAGAGAGATTGAATCAAAGTTAAGAAAAGCCTCTAATTGGAAAACCCCAGACCCAGATGCAGTACCTAACTTCTGGTTAAAAATATTAACATCTTTGCACGAAGATTTAGCCATGCGTAAGACTGTGGGCAGGATTCACGAAGCCTCCGTGTAAGAGATACATGGCTTACACGGAGGCTGCAGTTAAACGGTGTGACGTCAGCATGTCATGCATATGCATGAGGGCATGCTGAATCACACCGAAGGCTAACACGGTCCATGGAAGACAGTAGGGGGCATGTCCGTAGGCCGAGCCCTGCAAGCGGACACGCCCCCAGAAGAGTAAAATTGCCCAAAGTAAACACCCACGACAGAGGCCATGGAAATGTGAATAAACACAACACAACACATGCCCCCACAGACTATGAACATAAAATATATAAATGAACATCTTATATTTTTTTTTAAATCATAAAGATGTTTGCCCGTGAGTGCGCTCATTTGCGCGGGAGTGCCCGTAGCTTAGCCACAGTTAGCAGTCAGTGGAAAAGCATATAAGAACTACATATGCAACGTAAGCCAAGAAGCAATAGCGTAGCGGTAGAGACGTCGGCTGAAGAGCAGGCATTCATGGTTCGAGCCCCCACAACACCAATTTTTATTTTTAGTAAAATAAGCATGAAACAAGTCCCGAACAAACATGTACACATATAAAATCATAGTTCATGTAAAATGTAATGAAATAGTCCATTTATTTTTAAGAAATGTGAGATAACAAAATAATAAAAAATGCTAGATGTGCCTATAGCTGAGCTACAGTTTAACAAGGTGAGTGCATCTGCCCGTAGGTGAGCAGTGGTTTAACAGGTGCAAAATGAGTGCCCAAAGGTGAGCAGTGGTTCAACAGGTGCAAAATGATTGCCCGTAGGCGAGCAATGGTTTATCACGCTGAAACTGTGTGCCCCTAGCTGAGCTGAGCGTAATATGCATGCTGATAGCCAAATGAGGCATAAACCAGCGTACCCCATTTGCGCGGAGCTGCGCTCTGCGCCAACAAGCTAACCGACGGGCAACGTTGAGCAAGCCGTATCAAAACTGCCTTTACACAGACACACCCCTCAGCCTGTCTAGACAGTCATAAAAAATAAAAAGCAGTGGCCAGGTTAGAACCCAGGATACTATGCACCATAGTCAAGGTACTGAACCACTAAGCCATGACAGCAATACCTATAAATGCAGTAATAGCAAATATATAGGAATGAATACAAAGTGGAGCATGACAAAGCAGGTTTTGTGAAGTTGATAGAATTCCAAAATGGCCAATCACAGGTATGTGCGGGAAAAACGGCATATATAAGCCCCATAGGTGGGAATACACAGCATAAACGATTGTAGAACTGACTTGCAGCCAGAATGAAAGGAGTAGGTGAGGGTAGTTCCTTTCAAGCACAGAGGTGGGGCATTGAGGAGTCCAGATACATCGTCTGGCTCCTAGTCCACAATCATGAGGCCCAACTCATGCAGGGCCAGGTCCTGTGGGGAGCATATAGGGCTGAGGCGTGGGACCGGTTGGCTCATGATCTCACCAGTGCCACAGGGATTCCAAGGACTGGAGATCAGGTTTGTCACCACCATGCAGACCTGAAGAGACGCAAGCAGGACCAATTGAACCTTTGGATCCAGGAGGCCCGGCAAATGCCCAACACCCCACTACTGAGTAAGTTACATGTAACTATGTATGTAAGAAATTAAACTAGCTGATATTATGGAGATGTGTATTCCAATATTACTTCATTTATATTACAGCTGCAGGTGTCCGTTCTGTAAACCGCAGAGCCTATGGCGATAGGCTGGTGCGGTTGCGCCACCAGGCAGGTCAGTAATCCTCTCCCAGTAACTGTAAAGAAATATAAAAGTATGACAGTTAGCAAAAGAGTGCAGTGTAGTCACTAAGTAATAGAATGTGCAAGTAACAAGTGTAAGAGTGTTTGCAAGTATTGCTTGATTACAAAAGTGTGTTGCAGTCTGTAATCCAAACAGAAAAATTAAAATGTCTGAAATAAAGTCTGAAATAAAGATGCCCCACCTGTAATATAATAGTACACAACCTGCAGCAGGCTGAAAAGTACAGCTGCAGAAGATGAGCAAATCACATGTGTGAAATATATCCCAGTTGAAATACTGAAACATGACAGAAGTGAGACTGCTGGAAAGGATTGTAATAACTACAGGTAAAACATGTCAATAAAGCCTAGAAGTAAGTACCATCCTGAATAGTAAAATGAAAACAAGTGAGAGAGTGTGAGAAAGTGTTATGAATCCACCAATAAAGTAGTAATAACCTCTGAATAAAGTATACTGCAGTCAGTACAGAATTAAATGTATGTGAGAAGCAAAACCAAACAGCGAAATCTGTCCAAAGTGTTGCTGCAGCTGGAATGTGTATCCCAAAATCTGGATATGTTGCTCTCAGTCTGCAATATGCAGATAGTATGATTGTCTGACATACCAAACATCCACAGTTGTCTATAGCTATATAAAGCAAATGTAGCAGGATGATGTAGCTGAACAAAGCCAGATATGGATGTGTATGAAGAACAATAAAATGTATATTGATGTAGCAGTAACAGTCCTATCACCAAATTGAGGTAGTTATCATATAGGAAACTGTAGTTAGAACAGTAGTGTGTATATATGTGCAGCTATTAGAAATGTACAGCATATGTATTGGTATTCGAAGGTGTTAATATTATTTTCTTCACCCCACCCTATAACCACATATAACCCATTCCACATGAAAATGGTATGTGCGATCACAATTAACACCCCTGGACATTTGTCCTGTTGGGTCATAAATATTTGCATGTCCGTTGATGCATCTGCCCTGTTCATACATCCAAACCTGATGGCCTGTTGCCATCAATCAACCCTGCATGTTGTTGGACTGTGTATTGCTGTTCAAATTATGCATGTGTTATGCTCGCTGTTCAATGGTGTGAATATCTGGGTGTTTGGTTAATGGGAATACTAATGCATGCTGTTACAACTAATTGTGAATGGTATTATATGTTACTAACCCAAACTGTCATGACATAATGCAAAGCATAGGACAACAGGGAAGGCAGGTTCCAGCGGACCCACCTCTCCCACCTCAGCTGGCGAGTGCACCTGTCACTAGTGCCCAGTCTGGATCCTCCTCTGGTGGCCCTGTGCCACCTGCGGGTGGAAGCGCTGCAGGGGATGGGGCTCATCCCCCCTCTGCAAGTGTGGCTGGAGGAGAACCACCACTCACCCTCCGTAGCGTCCAGACTGTGGTGCATAGGGAGATCCAGGACTCTGTTCTTGGGCCCCTATGCCAGCTTGAAGCACAGGTGGCACAACTTACGGGCATGCCTGTTGCCCGGCCTACACAGCTCCCAGCACAGCCCCGTCCTGGGCAGTGAAGGAACAGTGGCAACCGCCCATGGGTGGGGATATCTCTTCCACTGTTGCCATCTGTGGGCTCATGGGCTCTGGATATCCAAACCTCCGTCCCCGTCAATTGTGTAACCCCCCCACACGTGTCATACACCGCCCCTGTATGCATCTTGTTTGTCTTGTCTGTTGACCTACCCAACCTACCTCCCCAGCTATACCGACTTCCTTCACCTGACATACCACTCTCACCTGAAAAAAAAAAAAAAAAAAAGGCACTCTGTACCCACAAAAAAATTACGCCCCATACATAGCTGCCCATTCCGCACACATGTCTGCTGGACATGGAAACTATCAATTACAATTGGCTGTACAACAAGTATTGTTGTCCTGACACCTCTCTCAGGGGTGGAAGGTTTCAAATGTCACACCAAATTACATACATATGCACAGCTGTTGCTGATGAAGAAATGGGCAGCTATGGGCCTTACCTACATCCCTCCTGCAAATCCCAAGCTTGTTTCCCTACTGTCTTACCCTCTTTGTGACCCCTTTTTCACCACTTTCCTGTCTCCCCATTTTCATTTCTTTCAAAGAAAATAGCGCAGGTGTGCGCCAGAGTAAGCACTGATAAGCGGATGTAAGCGGGTGTGCACGTGTGTGCGCGGAGCTAAATGCCAGTGCACATGTGTGAGCTCCGCGCAAACCAGCGCTAACCCGGTTACAACTGCTTAAAAGTACCTTAGTCACTCTGATTGACAGGTCCTGTAGTCAGTTCAAAAGCAAAATAAAATCCCACTGTCAGTCCCGAACCCAGGAAACAGTAGTCTGCATAACCTACCACTAAGCCATGACACTTATACAAGAACATTGTGCTAAAATAAATATATCATGTAATAGTAGGAATGAATGTAAAGGGAATATAGGATGTGTAGTACACAAAGCATGTCATTTAGAATTACTGTCAAAACTAGTGGATTTCCATAATAGTAGTGTGTGAACAGAAACAGCCATGCTATTTGGTAGCTAGTAGGTAATAATGTCAGTTAATGTACATATATAAATGTATGTATATTTACATATATATATATATATATATATATATATATATATATATATATATATATATATATAGTTGTAGGTGTCATTGTGCATACACACTTACTACAGGGAACAGGAGAGTGGAATGGAGAAATGTGAATCTACAACACAGCCTGAATCATGAGAGAGATACTAACCTTTACACTCACAGAACAGTGTCCACAGCATACCAGCATGGTCCCCGCCCTTACAATCTGAAAGGGCAACGCCAATCTCACATACCTTTTTATAGCACTGTCCTGAAATCACAGTGAGAACTGCAATCAGTACACAACTGGCTGCATGCAATTAGCAAATGCTGGCTTACAATTGGTGCAGAGGCCATCACATGGACCTATGCAGATACCTACAAAAGCATCCTGTACTAACACTCCACACATGCAATACATTCATTGCACTGTCTGGAAGCAGACAGAGGGAGAGAGACAAACAGAGACAGAGACAGGGAGTGAGCGAAAAAAAAAAAAACACACGCTACACACTGAGTCTAAGCTGTCAGCAGTGACAGTAGCAAGCCATGCCAGCAGCAGCAGGAAGCAGAAGTAGTGGTAATGCAACCAGCTGCAACAAACACAGGTAATGTAAAGTAGCAGGTTAATAGTCTGCATACTTTGACCCCTCCAAATGTGTCATAGGTCTGTATCTATAGGTATGTCCATGTGATATGTTGTGTGTACGTAATTCCATCAAAAGGGGATGACTATACATTACATGTCAGTCAGTGTTAGGCCATGATCCTGGCAGCAGTTGTCTGTGCGTTGCCCTCATCAATGGCTGTAATGACTGTTTTGAAAGGTCAACCAGGGTCAAAAGGCGGCATCAGCCCATCACAAAGGCAAACTGGCCAGGAATAAGTGTCTGCAGGTACCCAATATCGCTGTATATGCATCCCATACTGAATAATTCCATAGCTTAGCAGACCAGGCCAGTTATGCTTTTGATGCGGTAGTTCCCAGGGTCAGTAGAGGTGCCTCCTTAGTGGTGTGGGACCACTGTTGCTGTATATGCCAGTGTTCAGGTACATATCCTGTAGTACGGCCAAGGTTAAATATCAGCCTTATATGCGGTTGTATGTTCCCTTGGAGTGCACGTAGCACACATCCAGGGATACCATCAGGTCACAGTGATGCTGTGTGTTCTGCTTTGCTGAGGGCGGCCCTCACCTGGACATGTGAGATGATAGGGAGGTTATATTCAGCTGTGATAA
The DNA here is from genome assembly GCF_019279795.1 of Protopterus annectens. Taxonomy (NCBI): domain Eukaryota; kingdom Metazoa; phylum Chordata; order Ceratodontiformes; family Protopteridae; genus Protopterus; species Protopterus annectens. Next base: position 1,615,263,849 of record NC_056726.1, read on the forward strand.
GTATTTCTACTTGTGGGGGAGAAGGAGGGGGAATACGTGCACCGAACCTGTCTGCAAGAATGTTGCCAATATCTGTGTGTTCGGTGAATGTTAAGTAGGTGTGTATTAACTCAGAGCATATCTGAGGCATTTGGTCAATATGTGTAACATAACTGAAGAAGGCCTTGTGGTTATCTATAGTGTTTGTGGCCGTTTCCCCCCCAGAGTAGGCCGTGGCCATTGTTATGAGAGACCGTAGCGTATTACCAGTGCTGACCACAGATGCCTTCCCTTAATGTGAATCTGCTCTGTCCTGCAGTAGCCTCCTGCTATTGTTATACAATCTGCCTCTGGCTGGGGTCCACTGGACAGGATGCCTAACCTTTGTGCATAGGGTCTGGGTTAGAAATGTGTGTGCAAGTTCCATGCAATCCATGGGATGTCCGTGGTAAGCATTCGCAAAGGGGTCAGCAGTGTGGGTTGTGGCTTCCACTGGCCCAGTGGGCTGCATGGATACCATCTCAGTCCTAACAAGTGAATAACTGTCTAATCACATACATATCAAAGTAGTCTACTGTGCTTGTGTTGGTGGTGGGAAATGTTTATCCAGGCCGAGTAACTTGTGTCCACATCACACTAATGGATGGCGTTCCATATATAGTACCTTGGTATGAACCCCCAGAGTGAGGTTGTGCATTGGACCTGTCGCAGTGTGCTGACCGATGGGGCATGCTACTATGTTGTATGGAATGTGGCAGGTATTGTTGCACAGGTGTTGGCTGAGCACTGATATCTGGCCATGTACTTGTGTATCCACCACGAGACACACATATGCAACATATGGGAGTAGTAGTACATCACTACACTTGAGTATCATGTATAGTATGTGTGCCATATATTGCTGACATAGTCTGCTGATATCCTGTTTGTTCTCTTCCAGGGAGATGGCGCCTCAGCATAATCCCGCCTACTCTGCAGTGGAAGATGAGGAGATACACCAGAGCCTGGTGCGGGATTATGACATACTGTTTTCCCGCACCAGCCAGAATCAGCAGGAGAGGGATGCACTGTGGCAAGACCTTGTCCGTAGGGTAAATGACATTGGCACACATAATAGAACATATGAGCAGGTACGATATCACTGCAGTGATTTAATCAGAAATGTCCGTCAGCGTGCGTCGGATATCCACAGGCAACAGGTTGCCGCAAGAGGTGGGGTGGCCACACATCCCCCCCTCACCAGACTGGAGGGGCTACTCCTACGTGTTGTGGCTCCAGCCCCGGAACAGCAACAGCAATACACCTGCATCATGATGGAGGCTGGATCCACACAGCAGCATGACATGGAGCATACAGGTAATATGCCATATGTACACTTGACTGTTCTGTACACTGTTAGTTTATGCATGTGTAAGGTGTGTCCGTGGTATGTAGCTGTCAACATAGTATGTAATTGTGCATGTGTGATATTGGCAATATCAGCAGCTGACGTGTGAAAGGCAACTGGTGTACTACTGCACTGTATCATATGCAGTAACAATGGCACAGTTGTGCCCACTGACATTAATCTCCTCATTTCTGCAGGTCCCTCTGGTGTAACAGCAAGGCAGGCCATCCATGCTGCTGAGTGTGTTTAACAATACCTTTAATAGTCCTGATAGTGCTAGTAATACTGGTGTAACTCAGTAGTGCTTTGTGTGTATACTGCGGGGTGTGCATGTGTGCATGTGTGCAGGTGTGTCTGTGTCCACGTGTGCATGTGTGCATGTGTGCCTGTGTCCACGTCTGCATGTGTGCATGTGTGCCTGTGTCCACGTGTGCATGTGTCCATGTGTGCATATGTGCATGTGTCCACGTGTGTATGTGTGCACATGTGCCTGTGTCCATGTGTGCATGTGTGCATGTGTCCACGTGTGCATGTGTCCACGTGTGCATAAGTGCATCACTGGTAACATTGTGTTGACACTGTAAACTGTGTTTCCTGTCTTCCTCCCACAGGTTCTGGTGCTGCTCTGGTGTCCTGCAGCAGGGAACCTGAATCTGGTGCCACAGGTACTGGTAATGATGATATCTGTGTAATGGTACAGGAAGGTGTGTCAGGGTCCGCCATTGGTCAACCAATTAACAGTACACAGCTGTCAACCCCATCATTGCGCACAGTCATCCTGCCAGTACATCCTTTGTCACCATTGTCCCTAGGTGATGGACAGGATACAGTGGGCATTGACCAGGGTAATGTGGTATCTGTAGCACATGCTTCCCCACATAGCAGCCATGGGCAGGGTCCTGCGATGGTACCACACAGACAGTTGCCCATGGGTTCTCGTGGGAGCATCCGTGGGCGTACTGCCTCTGGCAGACATGCCCAAAGAGGTCTGTCAACCTCAGCTATGTTTTGGGCTGTCATGCAGGCACAGTCACGTATGGAAAGGTACACCAGACAGGGTCTGAGGGGAGCTGAGAGCATGTCGCACAGCCATGACTGACAGTATACGTGACATCGCGGATGCTATCCGTGATTTCACCGATGTCATAGACAGACGTTGTGGGGACATATTACAGCAGTTCCACAACCAAATGTCCATGAGCCAGGGCAATGGTGGGCGGTTGCGGCGTCGACGTGGCCGTATGCCAGCAACAGCAGCAGCTGGCAGTCGGCACGGATGACAACAGGCCCGCGCATGCCCCCATGGTGCCAGCAGCAGCCCCAGCAATGCTGGGTCTGTGCTATCATCGGAACACCCCAGGAGATCACGTGCACGTGGCTCTGGACAGTCCCAACAGGGACCTGTGTCCAGTCAACACACTCCCGCTTCTGATGACAGTACCCAGTCTGGCTTAGTACTGGATACGGTCCATAGCACCCCTGCCAAGCACAGGTACCATGTCTGTGCCCACAGACGCTGATCTGTATGACCTGCAAGGTGCAGTCTGTGGCTGTCCACAAACCCCTGCATATGGCAGCCATGAGGTGGAACTGTGTGCGTGCATACACACATGCAAAATGTTAACAACTAGAGCTACCACATACATGCACACACTGCACCAACAGTGCCCCACCCTGTACTGCTGTCCCTCACCAACACACATACACACACATGTCAATTGGTGGTATCAGTGGCAGACTCAGGCATACCTAATTTACACCCTGTGCATATGATGAAACTGTGCCACCTCCTGCAATCTCCAACATCAGTGCAGGAACAGGTAAACACATTGCTGATGCACAGGGTGACTGCATAGAAGTGTATTAGTAGTATCATGTTGGTAACAGTACAGGGTGCTGATATGACTGTGTTTATATCCCAGCATGCCTGATGCAGTAACCGTATGACTGTCCTGAATTGTTATCTGCACCCATAGTACGTACCAAAGTGTAACAGCTGCACATAATTGCATACCGGTGGTAAGGATGTCAACAGATAGCCACATGCATGGGTAGCACAGGGGGAAAGCTAATGCAAGTAGTGATATGCAATGATGGACATGTACCGTAATGGTGGCAAGTTGCCCACAACGGGTATGCAATGTGGATGTTTGCACATGTTGATATGTGTGCAGTACCAATGTAATCCAAATCACAATTAACTATGACATAATATCAGTTCTACCATGGGCATCTGCACTGTGCATTCCTGTGTACATGTTGATAGTGCCTACATATTTGCACTGTTACCTACTGTTAGTGTTACCCCTTCTTTGTTGTACAATTGACTACTTCCAGCCCTGCTTACTGTAGCTTTGTTTGCATGCATGTTCACTTGGGGTTCCCTGGAACACTGCTTCCACCTGCAATGTAGAGTTACAGTGCTTCTGTGGACTCCTAGTGACATCTGCATAGCGTACGATACGTATGTCAAGTTAACAAATGACAGAACATCACTGTCTGTCCTGTTCGCATGTACGTTGCCTGTGACACATTGCACATGTCTTACCTGGCATTTACCCACGTATGCAGTCATATATGCCAGTGCTATGAAACAGTAGCAGTACACCCACACATACACACCTTCAGTATGTTGTTCCCCATTGGCCCTATGTGTTGGTACTCACCATGGCAATCACACTACTAGGGTAGCATGTGCAAAGGTAACCTGTGAATCACCTCTATGGTCCAGTTGTGGTTTATGTGAGTCATGTGGCAATGTCACAGCTGCCACATGTATGCAGTCAACCATCACCCTTGGCCAGGAACGTACAACACATGTGTGGGATGCCACCACACAGCCAATCTGGGGACTGAGCACTCTGAACCCAGTAATGCCATACCCTGTCAGGTGGCATGTCATACTACAGTGACTACAATACCAGTCAGACATAGACACGCACTGACAGCAAGCTGAACACACTGGGGCATACATGGGGACTTAGAATAGCATCCTGCCTGAGCATCACACACCTCCGCAGCTGGCACACAGGCATATGTTACGTCAGAACAGAGCACATGCCACACATGGCACACACATCCCGTGTGCCACACACTCACAGCCTGTAGGGCTACACAACACACCTGCTACAGATGTGTCAGGTACCTCTCTTGGCCGCTGCAGTGGGGTCCCGCTCAACAGGCTGTACATGGTGAAGGTCACAGTGATATGCCTCTGGGGCACTATGGTCCACCACAAAACACATGCAGACAGGTCAGTCAGAGGCATGGACACATATGACTCAGTCATTGACCATGCCACTATGGATGACCTGAGACATACCTCCCTGGACTACATGATAGGGAACATAGAAGGGATCTCTCAGCATGTGGCACGGGCCAGTATGAGCCTGATTTTGGTTGCCATCATACCCTCAACAGGTATGCTACCACTATATGTAGGAAGGGTGCTCTATGTCTACATTCTGCTCAGTCTCCAATGTCATTCATAGGGTATCCACTGGCTGTCAACGTGTGCTTACATGCTAGGGAAGCCACAATGATGTGCGAGGGGCAGCTTGCACGTGACACCCATGGCCCAATGTATATTGGCGAAGCCCCTTGATACACATATACTGCCTTATGCTGCAGGACACGGATTACATAGCCACCTCCGCGGGTATCACACAGGATAGGACACTAACAGTGATGCTACACAACACCAGCAGTGTACACCGCAAGATGCATGCACTGGACACTGTCCTCAGCACAGTGAACTGCAATGTCTGTGCAGTACCAGAGTCCTGATTCACGGCTCACAGGTGCAACCCATCACTGCCAGGTTACCATGCCTGTCGTCCCCTACACATGTAACACTGGACAGGGGGGTGGTATCCCAAGGCACCACAGATACACACACCTCCAGGTTGTTGGCACAGCACAAAGCATCAGGGCCTATTCATGTGCAGCTAACAGTGTGTCAGACTGCCGTCTGGTTCATAGCCTGGCACACACAACACTTCCATACACAGGAAACCCACCTATCCTCCATAACAACACTGGCAATATGCAAGTCTCAAGAACTGTCTTTATATGGCTGGACTGCATCCAGCCAAACATTGTGCGTGAGCATTACTGTAGCTACAACACACTAGTTGAAGGGTTCCCAGCATGTGGTCACTGAATTGCAGTGGAATGACATGCTACCACTCCCACAACAGGTGGGAACATGCAGCACCTGTACATCGACTACATGTAGACTATATGGCCCAGAACAGATGTGTATCCCCTGCTGTAGGTATTTTACCATATACACCCACACTGTATAGACACATACCGCGTGCGGCCCCTGCACAGTAAGACACAGTCATATTGTTATGCATTACAAATACCATTTATCCACTTGAGGCATGTGTCAGACATGGTAACTACTGCAGGTCACAGGTATTTATGTGTATGTGTCACACACATACATCATGTGTGCATTGCCATTGCTGGTTTAGGCAATGGCATGCATTGTTATGCACAAAGACCCACACAAGGTCATAATGTGTGACACAACCACACGTGGCAGTTGTGGGTTACCAGAACATACCTATCTGTACTCTGACAATGGTAATAGACCCAGTAGCAGAGCGCACTATTGGCATTACTGGCCAACTAGCCCTGTTTGGCTGTGCTGATAGTGTGGTGACATCCCCTGTGTTTACTGGGGGAATATGCAGCATCTGGTGTATTGTAGTATTTGCCAAAAGGATATGTTCTCTCACACTTGCATTTACACACAACTATCCCCACACACACTTGCTATTTGCAGGATTCATACCCCTACCTAACTAAGTCACGACACGTGAGCGAGATGCATTAGCGAAGTGCACTATTCGGATTACTAGGAGGTTCCTCTTCTCTGGCTGTACTTATAGGGTACTGACATCATCAGTGTTTTGAAAGGGTAATGTGCATCAGGTAGTGTGATCTCCTGATTGCCAAAACTAACATGTTTTTCATACAGAATTGCACACACACAAACTCCCCACATTCAAACACACACTTGCCATTTGCAGGTTTCAAACCCCAACCTAACTATGTTATGACATTTGAGAGTCACGCTGCAGCAGACTGCGCCATTCAGATTACTGGTAGGTGTCTCTTCTCCAGCTGTATGTATAGGGTGATGACATCATCACTGTTTGGAAAGGGTAATGTGCATCATGTAGTATGATCTCCTGATTGCAAAAAAGCTCATGTTTTTCATACAGAATTGCACACACACAAACTCCCCACATCCAAACACACACACTTGCAAGTTTCAAACTCCTACCTAACTATATGATGACATTTGAGAGAGACGCACTAGCAGAGTGCGCTATTCGAATTACTGGGAGGTTTCTCTTCTCTTGCTGTACATATAGAGTGCTGACATCATCCGTGCTGAGATAGGGGAATGTGCATCCTGTAGAGTGCTTTCACAGTTGCCAAAAGGGACATCTCCCTCACACAGACTTGCACACACACTAACGCCCCTCCAGACACACTGGGCAGTCGCACACACACTAACGCCCCTCCACACACACTGGGCAGTTGCAGGATTCAAACCCATACCTAACTATGTTATGACACTCGTGACAGACGCATTAGCAGAGCGCGCTATTTTAATTACTGTGAGGTTGCTCTTCTCCTGCTATACTTATGGGTGCTGACATCATCCGTGCTGAGATAGGGGAATGTGCATCCTGTAGAGTGCTTTCACAGTTGCCAAAATGGACATCTCCCTCACACAGACTTGCACACACACTAACCCCCCTCCACACACACTGGGCAGTTGCAGGATTCAAATCCCTACCTAACTATGTTATGATACTCGTGACAGACGCATTAGCAGAGTGCGCTATTTTAATTAATGGGAGGTTTTTCTTCTCCTGCTGTACTTATGGGTGCTGACATCATCCTTGCTGAGATAGGGGAATGTGCATCCTGTAGAGTGCTTTCACAGTTGCCAAAAGGGACATCTCCCTCACACAGACTTGCACACACACTAACCCCGCTCACCCCCACACACACACACACACACACACACACACACACACACACACACACACACACACACACACACACACACACACACACACACACACACACACACAAACACACACTGAGCAATTGCATGGTTCAAACGCCTACCTACCTATATTATGACACTTGAGGGAGATGCATTAGCAGAGCGCACTAACCAAATTACTGGGCGCCTGGTCTGCACCTGCAGTATTTATAGGGTGCTGACATCTTTATTTCTACAGAGTTATGTACATCTAGTACTACCTGTCAGGTGGGGGATAGCATATATATGCATTTGCAGCCACCTACGTCAGGGTCAGATATGCACATCGCACTGGCAGGTTATGTTCTATACCATGCTTCGTGACCACAGGACCTGTAACACACAACACAACCAGTCCAGAACACCACACCCACATCCAGGACACACACTTAGCTTCCCTGGGAACAGGGCCGGTTTATGCAGGTGTTCACATACACCATTCCAGTTGTTAACATCAGGTACAGGCATATTGTGTGTGAGAACTACTCAGGCCTCTACCACTTTACCCTACAGCCACTACAATTTGTGGGTCCATGTGCTATGGCAGAACCACACACCACAGCCACATGGGGGAATACATATTGCACCTGTCCATCTGCAACATGGGTACTCACTGTTCCACACCAGAGGTAGACCACCATTGTTGATATCTGACCATACCCACCTTTCCCTGGACATCCATATTCCATCCCCACCCCCAGGCAATGTTGTCACTGCACACAAACTGTATTTAGCACAAGCAGACTCTACACTTGTGAAGACTGGGGTGGCCGACTTCAAAGGACCCATGCAGGGGGACTATACTGGCCACTCAGCATAATCCTTGACAATTGCATTCTATGAGCATGTGTACAGTTTGCATTGATCATGCTATCCCACATATACCCATGACTGCTCCACAACAAGACACCTGTCAGGTGTACTCCAGCCATATATGAGCCATCCAACAGACAGAGTGAGCTAATACATTGCAGAGCTGTAGTCCACAGAGGGAGGACATCTGTGAACAGTTCCGGCACGACACTTCATTCCCACATAATCATCACAACACAGTGTTGGCAGTGGAATTGTCCAGACAATGCAGATAGGGCTCCCCTCAGTCTGTTATTGATGGCTACTTACTGTTAGGGATCCCCTGCAACCCTCTTCCAGCACACACCAACAACATGGCTGTGGCTTAGCACATTCAAACCCTGGGATCTCCACTGTGCCCGCTTGACAGAGGCACAGCTCACTAGCCTCACACGTTGCCTTATGCGACCTACTTTACAGTGGCACAGTAGCCTACTGTACTGGGGATGCAGATGCCAAGCACACACTGGCTGAGCTGTCATTCCCTAGGGCAACAAGCCTAGTACTGACCTCTACACCCATATGTTCAATTGTCAGATGCACAATATTTGTTGCTGTTCTACTGTTTGCAGGTCTTTATTGCCATAGCATTCCCTGTTCCTATGACCAACTTGTGTATCTGTGGAAGATGTTGGCATATGACGGCGATCCACTATATCACTTATGTCTCTATAGTCATTTACTGTGTGCACTAGGCAGATTGCTGTGTTGTGGTTGGTTCCTGGAATGACACGTACAAATACCAGATATGTGTGGCCAACTGCTAAACAGAGATATGGCCTAAGTGTGTGAGCATGCCCAGTTCAGCCTTTCCATGACATGTTGTCTGCCATATGCCTCATTTATCAAAGTGTGCGAGCATGCCCAGTGTGAGCTTTCCATATGTTGCACTCTGAAGTCCACCACATATTTGGGTGTGTGTGAACTTCAACAATATCTCACGTTTATGGTTGTGTATTGGGTGTCATGTTGTGTACTAACTGGCCAACTGCTTCGTGTCTGCCACAACAGGGATTATACTGTGCCTGCAGGGATTGCATGGGATACTTTGCAGACAGTTGTCAACATTCTTTCATAATGACCTAACACTGTAGTACCGTATAGTGTACTGGTTCAGTACTTTCACTGTGGTGGACAGTATCCTGGGCTTTAGTCCTATCACTGCTTGACGTCTTCATAGTGTGAACAACAGACTGTGTAGGGGCCAGTTGTGCACATATGACCATGTCACATTATGTTCAGATATGGACTACCTACACCAGGCTTGTCCAACATTGGTAGTGTATTCCACAACATAGGTGGACATTGGCAAACACTAGCGATGTTCCCTAGGCCGTTTCTGATGCTAGTCACAGGGTGTGTTTGTCCTTTGACACACATTGTAACTGGAGTTTGCCATGACATATGTCATGGTTGGTATACTGTGCCTCCGTCTACCTCTGACATAACAGTGATACCCAGGGTTAACCTACCATCTCCCATCCACTCATCGGGATTCCTCTTGAGGGGCGTCGATAGGTGACTCTCTGGCTAACCTGTACCGGGAGTCTACTCAAGAGTGGGGGTGCCTTCTGTGTTATGGATCATTCTGTACAGCTTGTCCTATGTATGTCAGTGCTGGGGTTCAGGTCTCTCATGTGCATAGCTCACTGCCATTCAGATTGTACAAGGTGCAGCATGTTCATTGATTCCAGGTTGGACATGGCTTCATACATCAGGCACAGCTTGCCTGTAGCTGGGCAGTATGGCAGTGTGTGGGGCTGCAGTTTGTTTACTCAGGCAACACATGGCATCTGTTCATGCTCTTTGCTACTCCTGGTGGGGTACTGTTGTGGACTTTACAGTTGATGGAGGTGTCTGCTGAGGTATATCCCACAGGGGCTATTGTAGTCAATTCTGACGCTGATGAAGGATGCCTGCAGAGCCACAGTGACCTCCCCTTATCTACATCTGACAACCTTCATGATTGGGTGGGTATATGGTATGTTTCTGCGAACACTACAGCCACATGTTTGTCCAGTGCAGGATATCTATCACCTTGTGTCCCCAGGTCTCTCATTACATGTTATGTACGTAATGGGTTAACACCTGTGTGGTAATTTGTGGGCACTTACTGTATATTCATGGTGGTTGTCTATCCACAGTTCTGCAATTAGCTTGCTGACATGGCTATGGCTCCAGTTGTCTGTTTGTAGGTGGCCCTTTTGTGGGTTGCTTGTGTCAGCTGGGGGTCGGATATGGTAGGCTGTTTGTACTCCTCTGCATACATGTTCAGTCACAGTCCTTCCATGTTGGCTTATACCTATGGGACATATATACAGAACGGGGGGGGGCCAGGACCAAGCCTTGTGGGATGCCACTCATATCTGCTTTGCAGTCTGACATGGATGCAGCATGTCTGACCATGTCAGTTCTGTCCTCGGTCTGGTTTGCAACCCCTCTACTGACATAGGGGTATATATTTAAGCTGGTGAACATATCCATACTGAACTCGTAGGGTATTGTCTAGAAACATATGCACAGTCCAGCTACGCTGTGTGGACCACATTGCCCTCATCAATGACCTTAATGACTGCTTCAAATGGGTCAAACATGTTTAGGGGCAGGATCTGCAGTTACTACAGCCACACTGTGTAGGGTCCAGTATCAGTAGGTCCACGATAGCTTTATGTCTGCGGTACATACTGATCCTTTCCATAGCTGTGCAGACCAAGCTTGCCGGGATCCTGGGGTGGTAGTTTGCAGTATCCATTCAGGCAACACCTTTGTTGTGAAGGACCACTGTTGTTGTACACTGCTCTTTGGGTACATATCCTGTGGTAAGGCTGACATTGGGCAGTAGTGTGATTTGGCATTCCATTATTCTTGGGGTCCATGTTGGCCTCAGCCCAGGACACCATCACATACCTTTGCTGCTGTGTGCTTTGCTTTGCAGATGATGGCTGTTACATCAGCATCTGCAATGTCAGGGGACCAGCAGTCTGCTGGGATAGATATTTTGCATTCTGGGGGGGGGGGGTTGCACTGCACCTGTCAGGTCGTATGTTGGCAATATGTGTTTGTGTTTGGTATGTTGTTTGTAATATCTGTGTGATTCTGAGCATATCTGTGGATTCCCAACATGGTTCCTACCATCAGTTAAGTAAGCCTTGTGATTATCCTTAGTGTCCTGTACAATTTGTATCTTCATAGGTTCATGAGTTCATACTAGGCTATCCACCCTAGGGCATTAGTAAGCCAAGCCAGAGTGTGTGTGTCTTTCGCCACCCCTTGCCATGTGACTACTATGGCCATTTATGATTTTCTTTACTGTGCCTCTGTCTGGTCGTCACACAGAAGACCCCCAGTATACATGTACGATCACCCATCCACTTGGCAATATACCTGTTGAGGGGTGTCAGTGAGGGGTTCTGCCTAACATGGATTGGGATCCTGTTTCTGGGTGTGGGAAGCCTCTGGGTTATGTATCTGTCCCTCCAGCACATCCTATTACATTATGTGTTGAGGCTGACATCTGTCACTGTCACAGCTCCAATGGCTTTGATTTCCTGTGGTGGAGCATGTCCATTACTCCTGTGTTGGACATGACCTTGTACAACAGACATACAATGCCTCTGTGTAGACAGTCTGTGACTGCATTCAGCTGGGGTGTCTACAGCCAGGCAGCATATGACATATATTTGACACCCTTTATCCTCTTGGTGGGGTACCTTTGAGGTCTTCCGAAACGCTGCAGGTGTCATGTACGGTACATCCCATATGAGTCATTGTACTAGATTACGGGTGTGATAAGGGAACAGTACAGAGGCACAGTGACCTCTGTTGATGTAGACGTGAATCCTTTCATGATACGGTATCCAATATCGACAATCTTCCTAGCCACATTGGCATTGTGTGTGTCACATGACAGATTACTGTCGACTTGTGTCCCTAGGTCCCTGATTACTCCTTGCATACATAATGGTTTACCACCTATGTGGTAATTTGTGAGTACCTTGTCTGGTATTTGGTGGGACATTCATACTGTCCAGTGTCTTCAGGATGTCTGGGTGGAGTTCTTGTGTGCGAGAGTTTGGTCTCTCGCATGCTACAGACTGTACAGCAGTTTTGACTACACTTAGGTGCACATGGGTAGTCTCCACTGCTTTGTGCATTGTCAGTTACCTGGCTGTATGGGTGTCTGTGCTGCATATGGATACTCCCCCTCCTTTGATGTTTTGGTCCAGGTATTGGGGCCATAACGCATGATATGTGGTATAACCTGGTAGTGCTGGTGTGCTATCACTAGGCTTGCAGCAGGCTTCTGTCACTGCACAGACATCGATGTTCTCCATACTGGGAAGTGCCTCAGGGGCATGCATATTGCAGTTTACACATCTGGCATTGGTCAGCATTACCCTTATGTTTCTTACCACTTATGTTTTCTAGGGTGGTGGGTAGTCTTTTTGGCCTTGCCTACATACGGCTCTATGGAGGTGGCAAAGGCCTTATCCAGTATCCAGACGCACAGGGTTAACTGGTGCAAGCCATCCCTGGAACAGCAGCATTGCTTGTCATGCATGACATCTCAAGCAGACAGACATTAGACCCTCTTGGACTGACAGCTGTAACTGTGCCACCTGTTAAAGATGATCATTCTGTGTTTGTACTGTGGCATCATTCTTGGTGAGGGTTGGATGCTGCACACGGCCAGTGTCATACCGGCCTGGGGTACATACTCAGATAGCTCATCCATGTCTCTTTTCATGTAGTCCAGTGAGGTACATCTCAGGTCATTCACACCAGCATGGACATTGAGTGCATCATATTTCTGCTTGCTTTGGGGTGACCTGCGTACTTGAGTTATGTGGCATATTGTGGCAGCCTACAGGCAGCTTACTGTACCCTTTCCCTTGTTCAGTCTGGTGAGTGGGACAGCAGTGTGTCTGCCTATACAGACATCTATTACAACTGTATCAGGAATGTTGTTTCTCCTTCTGGCCTGTGACTGTTTGGCACACCAGCTTTGTGTACTATGTGTTGCATGTACTATGTTTGGAGGTTGTGGTTGCTTGGGATCTGCTTTGGAGGCTTCTGTTGGTGTGGTGTGTTTGTAATTAGGGCCTCCGGGAATGTTTTTATGTGTTTATGTGTTTGGTTTCCAGTTGTGGTAGGTCTATGTGGGACTGGGTTTGTGGTGTATGTGGCTACCTTTTCCTCCTGACTAGTTTTGACAGTACTGAGTTGGGGGAGCTCAGCCTCCGGTTTGGATACATGGTTGCATCTATCACATATATTTGTATTTATTGGGGGGAGTTGTGGTGGTCTGTGTACTTGGGACAGATGTCACATTGCCTCTGGATTCACAGATTCTACTTGTTGTGGCTGGCCTTAGTGGATTGTATGTGTAGACATATGTTATTGCCATACTACTGATCAGTGATTACTTCCCTTTTTATGTTTGCTCTATCATGTGGTAGCTTCCTCATTCTCTTGCATGGTTTGGTAATGGCTGGAGTCCAGCATGCCAGATGCCTGCATGTATGGCATTGTGTCTTGTTGTTATTTGTGATTGCATACTCCATGCATTCCTGGCTGTGTTCATGGAATGCCTGTATAACATGTTCTGCGGTGTGTCCCATATTCTGCACTTGCACAGGGCCTTTCATGGATTCCACATCGGTTTGAAGGGATGCAACCCTGTGCTTTACACATGTTTTTCACTGTAGTATTCTGGCCAGGGACTGGGTCGAGATGTGTATATCCAGTGTGATTATTCTATGGTCTGGTCTTACCAGTGAGGGATACACTTCTCATCTTGCCATCCAGTACACATGTTGCTGATTATCACATCCAGTATGCTTACCCCTCTTGTGGGAGTGGTACGTTGTTCCTGGACATTTTGGTTTATGGATTCTGGGGACTTTTCTTCGACTGTGTTGATGCTAGTATAATGCTCCCGGTGTATGTCTGGGTATTTTCAGTCAAGCATTATAATGTGGTTTGGGGGGCTTGATATATTCATGTATTCCAACATAGGCCAGGTGCAGTTCCTGGTATTAGGACAGTAGTCTGCAGCAGGCTATATACTGGGAGGCAGTTTTAGCCATTGGTATTTGACCATGGCTATTCCATGCTGCTTCTTGTTGTGGTACCAACATGGGGGTGTGGTTATCCTTGACATTTATTGCTAGTCACCCTCCTTTTGTAGTTTGTTCCATATTTTGCGGCTGCACAGCACAGTATGAGGTGTGACCTGGTAGTGTTAGGGTGCTGATGTGAGCCTTGACCCAGTTTTCTATTACAGGACTGATATCTACATTCTCCATACTGTGTGCGTTTACAATGCACACATCTTGCTGTTTAGACTTCTGGCATTGGGTAGCATTACATCTAGGTTCCTATCCCTTGTGGTACCTATGAAGGTGGGTTTGTGTTTTGAGACTTACCTATTCAGGGCATGCTGTGGGTACTGCCAGCCTTTGCCAGTATCCATGGGGCCTGGACTGATAGGTGCATGCCACCACTAGCAGGTGGTGCATCATGTCATGCTCGCATTTCTTCCCAGGCTGGAACACATTGGCTCCCCTTTGACTAACTGCATTACTTCAGCCAGTTATTGCTATTTATCATCCCATCGTCATTTTGTGGCTTCATGCTTGGTGAAGGTGGATGTTAGTCAGGGTCCTCAGGTGTGCATATAGTACATGGTGTTACATTACTTAACACATGGCATTCATGCCTCAGGTGGTGCTGCAGGGCTGCCTCTGTCGGATGCGCATATTACACTCCCTGTACATGTTTGTGAGCAGGTCATGTCATTTTAGGCATCCCTGTTATTATTTGAGTGAGTCAGAGGGGGTATAATTCCCAGGGTTCCTACTGAGCCAGTGTATGTGCTATGCATTGCCTCTTTGCCAAGGCCAGGGCATACTGGGCACGCCTCCTTCTGCCTACTGGGGCAGGCTCAGGTTGTTCCTCCTCCGAGTCATGCTCTGCCTGTGATGGCCTTGGCAATGGTGGGGGGCTGTTTGGGCCAGCCCTATGCTGGTCCTGCTGCAGCTGTTTTCGCAAGATCATATTATGTAGCATAGCACATACCATGACAATTTGGGTACATGTAGTTTGTGTGTACTGCAAGACTCCACCAGATGTGT
Organism: Protopterus annectens; assembly: GCF_019279795.1. Classification (NCBI taxonomy): domain Eukaryota; kingdom Metazoa; phylum Chordata; order Ceratodontiformes; family Protopteridae; genus Protopterus; species Protopterus annectens. The sequence goes on from NC_056726.1 coordinate 1,615,279,279, forward strand.
CCAGACACCGGAACCATGACTTGAGCAGCCCAAACACACACTCTATTACATTACGTGTTTGTGCATGTGCCTCATTATGGCGTTCCTGTTCAGGTGTGTGTGTGTTTCTGATGGGTGTCATCAGCCACGGCTCCAGTGCATAACCTGCATCCCCCACTAGGTGTCCATGTGGGATGTCCCCATTGGCAAATGTCTGGTACAGCTGCGTCAAATGCCAGATGTGGGAATCATGGTAACTCCCAGGGCAGCCAGCACACACATTCATTATTATGCCCTGGGCATCACACATGACCTGGCAGTTGATGGAGGGGAAGCCCTTGCGGTTAATGTAGGCCCTACCCCGCTCACCGGCTGGTGCTTTGATGAGTATGTGCGTGCAGTCTATTGCACCCACTACCTCAGGGTATTCCGCTATTTGCTGGAAGAGACACATATTGCTGGCCAATACCTCATGGGCATTGGGGAAATATACATGATCACCGACATGTGCTGACATGGCATCCAGGAACTGGTGCAGTACCCTGGAGGCTGATGTCTGTGATATCCCCATCATATCACCAGTTGGTCTCTGGAAGGTACCTGTTGCTAGTATTCTTAGGCCAACACATACCTTGGTTTCCAATGGGATGGGTTCCCCTCTGTTGGTTCTTTGTGTGAGGCATGGCCTGCACAGCTCAACTATTTGATGCAGGAGCTCTCTGTCCACTCTATAGCACTCTACTATCTCCAGCTCATGTAACCCGTGGTAGGTGACCCTGGGCCTGTACACTCTTCTCCGTCTCCTCACTGTGGGTTGTCTGGCACCATCTGCATTGCCACCACCCTCAGCAAGTCGCCTATGTCTCATTATGACAGCTATGGCTGCCCCTAACATTTCTGCTCTGAGTGAAGCTTTTTCAGTTTTCACTTCTATTAGCTTACTCCTGTCTTGCAGTGTCTCTTGAGAGAAACATCCTGCACTGCTGTTTGCAGAGTTTTAAATGCTGGGCTGGGCTACTATTCTGCCTGTGTAATTGCCTGCTTCTAATTGTTTTCACCTGCTAGCTCCAGCAGTATTCCCTGCTAGCTTCCTACTAATTCTGTTGCTTCCTTTTTCCTTTGTTTCCTCAGGGGGGAGCAGCGTGCATACCAGCAGAAACGCGCTCACAGTGGCTTACACGCGCGCACACATGCTTACACGGTTTACAATTGTCTTCTTCGGGTTAAAATGCGCGCACACCAGCGCAAACAGTGTTACAGGTCTGCAAACAGGCTCCTACATGCTCAGTCTGCCCTACACGCACGCACACCAGTGCAAACAGTGTTAAACATCTACCAACACGCTCCCACATGCTCAGTCTCCCTTACACGCGTGCACACTGCCCTACTCACGCTTCATGGCGCGCACACATGCGCATGCACGCCCAGCAAGAAACTTTAGTGTAAGTAACAGTGTACACCTTCCATTTCTTGACTTTCCCAGACTTATCTTGTGGCACTCCTCTTTCCCTGATCTGTGTCCGTCATCTGTCATGTTACACTGACCTCCAATGAACTGCATTTCTTTCTACCATTCCCCACTTTGATGTCACTTATCTCCTACTCTATTCCTCCCCCTTATGTATCTCTTACACTACTCAGACTGTGCTCATTTGCTATGTGACTGTGAGATTCAGTATCCTAACCCTCATTTACATGAGATTGCCTACTAATGCTTAGTTACATGTCTTACACTCAGCTTCATAGATTCATAGATTCATAGATTAGTACTAGACTAACTGCCCTTGCAGGCCATTTTAAGCCTAGCCAATTATCCCTTGTGAGACTCAAACCTGCCACCTTGTGTTTGTAAGGCAAACACCTTAACCATTAGGCCACCCTCCCAACCCTTAGCAACCACTACACGGTGGCCATGTTGTTTTTGGTCTGCTGGTCCCTGCATTGTCATTCCATGTATTGCATAAAACCCACATTTATGGGTTTATAACCTTCATTTTTATGTTTTATACATCGGGTTACCTTGCCAATGGCCACATATTTGGCCATTGGCATGCTGCCTGACACATATGCACCCTTTATTTGGAGCTGACATGGCTCCGTTGTGAATTTTGCAGAAACGTACTCAGTTGTCAACTGAGTACATTTCTGCAGCTAAAACGTCTCTTACACGGGCTGGTTTCTGCTTCGTGGATCGCTAATATACCTCATTTGCATTCCTTTCGGCTGCAAATGAGGTATTTAGCATGTCCACGCCCAGTCCGTGTAAGAGACGTTTTAGCTGGTCTCTTACACGGAGTTTAGGGCTGTTCCTGGATCGCGAGGCTTGCATGGAGTGTTACACGTCTCTTACACTCTGTGCAAGCCTTCATGAATCCTGCCCTATTTGTATGTACACCCTGAACAGACACCTAACTGGCTAAAAACAAGAAAAACAATTCTCCTACTTGAGAGTGAACCTGCCAGCTACCCTAAAAATTATAGACCAATAACTTGCCTTCCAATGACTTATAAACGATACACTGGAATTGATGCCTTCATAGTTTATAGTTATTTAGAAGAAAACTTAATATGGCAATAGAACAAAATGGCAATAAAAGAAAGTCATAAGGAAAAAAGAATCATTTGTTGTTAAATAAAGTCATAGCAGAGAACTTTAAAAAGGGGAAGAATCTGAGTATGGTATGGATCGACTACAAAAATGCATTGTCTCTGTTATTTTTAATAATTTTTTTAATTATCTGGAGCTTTTCTCCCCTGGCCTCCGCTTAAAAAGGGCATTAGCTCAGTTGGACATTCCCAGTCAACAAATGTAAAATAAAATAAATAAATAGTCATTTGACAGTAGCCCACATTCATGGATAAAAAAGAATGCTTACAAATGTAGAAGATACTCCCTACACTGATAAACTATATCACAGGAGCCATGAAAAGGTGGCAAACCACTTTGCAGTTAAGCCATGATAAAGGATAAATTATTATTCCAGGGATACAAATCCTATGTGGGATATTCCTGGGTGACTCTGTGAATGTTGTTCTTTTGCCATGCCCTTAACCCATTAGGCTGTCTGTTTAACAGATTAGGTCATGGCTATAATTCAGCTCCCACAAAGCAACAAGCTGTAAAGACTGCTCATGTTCTCTTTGTTGATGATTTAAAATTGTATCGCTCATCAGATGAGGAACTGAAAGCACAACTGCAAGTAGTCAAAACTTTTTCAGATGATATAAGAATGTCATTTAGGTTCATAGGTTCATAGGTTCATACTAGGCTATCTGCCCAAGGGCATTTACAAGCCTAGCCCATAGTTTTGTGGCTTACGCCACCCCTTTAGTATGGGGAACTATACCCATTATTTTGCTGTGCCTCTGTCGAGCAGTGACACTGAGGTAATCCCTGGGGTATATCTGCGATCTCCCATCCATTGGTCAAGATTTCTCTTGAACAAGGCCAGCGAGGTGCTCTGCCTCACATATACCGGGATTTTATTCCACAGCATAGGGAGTCTTTGGGTGATGAATCTATCCCTCCAGCACGTCCTATTAATAGCCGTGTCGAGGTTTAAGTCTCTCGCCCTTGTGGCTCTGATGGATCTAGATTTTTTGAGGTGAAGCATATTCATCAAATCTGGGTTTGACATGGCCTTGTATGTTAGGCAAAGGTCACCTCTGAGCAAGCGGTGCGACTGAATAGAGCTGGAGTTCTTTCAGTCGGGCAGCATAGGAGAGATGTTTGAGACCCTTTATCCTTTTGGTGAGGAACTTTTGTGGCCTCTCCAGCTGCTGCAAGTGTCGGGTCAGATACATTCCGAGTGGGGCATTGTACTCAATCATTGGTCTGATGAGTGATGAGTATAGGGAGACTATGACCTCCCTTGATCTAGATGAGAATCCCTTCATGATAAGGTGGGCAATGTAGAAGGTCTTCCTAACTACTTTAGCTACATGGGTGTCGAATGACAGACTACTATCAACCTGGGTCCCCAGGTCCCTGATAACTTCTTCTGTGCTCAGTGGATTGCCACCTATTTGGTAGCTAGGGGTAACCTTGTTTTTCCCGAAGGGTATGACTATGCATTTTTTGGCATTTAACTTTAGGCCATGGCTCTGGCACCAGTTATCCGTTTCTGTGAGACCCTTCTGAAGGATATCTGTGTCAGATGTGTTTTCTACTATGGCGCCCAGTTTGCAGTCATCTGCAAACTTTTAAAGGGATGTTTCTGTCATACACACTTACACACACACTTACCCCCCTTCACACACACTTGCCACCTGCTGGATTCAAACCCCTACCTAACTATGTTATGACACTAGAGACGAACGCATTAGCGCAGCGCGCTATTCGCATTACTTGATAAATGTGGTCTTGATAAATGTGCAAAAGCAACCTTTAAAGCAGGAAAACTGTAGCACCAGGAAAACATCATTTTGGGACAGGAATGTGATATATAAGAACTTGAGCAGGAGGGAGTGTATAAATATTTGGAAATTGATGAAGGATCAAAAATAAAACACAAACAAATGTGAATAGAACTTAGTAAGGAATATTTTAGAAGACTTAAATTAAACCTGAAAACAGCACTGACATCTAGGAACAACATTCAAGTTATAAACTAATTTGCTCTTCCTGTCCTAACTTAAATTTTGGAGTGATTGACTATCCTTATAAGGTGCTGGATGGATTAGACAGGAAAACAAGAAGGATAAGTCATGTTCATCAAATGATTTCTAAAAATCAGTTCATACCAAGATTATATATTCCCCTTTCCAAAGGAGGTATGAGCCTACTTGAAATTGATTACATGTATAGTTCTGCAACTGTGGGACTGTATGCATATCTGCTGACCTCACAAGACCCAAATATAGGGAAAGTTTTGAAACACAATAATAATAATGTATATATACACATAAAATATAAAATAAGAATTAGCTTTGGTTCACCTTTATATGTTGAGAGTAAAAGAAAAAAAAAATCATAAAAACAGGATCTCCCAAAACAACTGTGGATGACTGTCTGAAGAAAGAATGCTCAATCACAACTGATTGGTACATGACAGGACCCCTTCTCCTTGGCCTAAACTCATCGGTCTCACCACAACTTCAGCCAGTGGGGTGCAGATCTCTCTGCACCCTGACTCTCGACTTTCTCCATAGCTGTTGAAGCACAGTCCATATGCCATGACCTGTTGAGCCATGCTGTAGGGGCCTTCCACTAGTGAGAGGTGGTTGGCCCAATTTATCGATGGTGGGGACAAAGACAGCACTGAGGGGGCACCACAACAGATGTCTCAGGCTGGGAACTGGCCTCTGATGGATGTGCCTCAGCTCTTGCAGATCATGTTGTCTTTCTCGATTGGATAGAAGAGGATGAGGCCCAAGGAGATGTCTTGACCCTACGTTGACACCCAGGAGGATGTCTTCTGGGGCTTGGACCTGGAGTCAGACTCTGATGGGATGCGACACACCACCTCATCTTCCCATGCTTCCTACAGACTGCCTATTCATGCTGGATCATGAGTGCCCTGCAGCCCTTCCAGGGTGTAAACCGCCGGGGTGTGATCGGCCCCTTAGAACCCCCCCTTCAGTCTCCAAGGGGCAGATCTGCTCTCATAAGGACTTCAAACTCCCCCTTCCTTCTGATCCATAGCATTGCAGGGGACTTTGTAACTTTTTGGGACTGCCATCCTTAGCAGTGCGCCTCACCCCAATCTCTCTCTCTCTTTCTCTCTCTCTCTCTCTCTCTCTCTCTCTCTCTCTCTCTCTCTCTCCCTCTCCCACTGCAGGCTACCCCCTCAACCTTGGGACACCCCTCACCCTGGATGTGCTCTGCCTGAGGAACAGCTCTCCAGGCCTTGCCACCATCTGTGTTTCACTCCCTTATGGACTTCCATCCAGGCCAACCCCTCTAGACCTCCCCTTCACTATGGCCAAGAGGCCACCTTCCCTGGCCAAGCTCCCTGCCTCTCCTCAGGGGACCTGCTTTTTCCTCGTCTCCTGTAGACCACCTAATCATGCTGGATCACATGTGTTTCAGAGCCCAACAGGGGAGCTTCTCTCTGATCCCTGCCAGCCTCAAAGAACTCCCCTCAGACATTGAAGAGCTGATCTATCCTAGTGAGGACTTTCAACTCCCCTCTTCTTTCCAATCTGGAGCATCATCGGGGACTTTGCAATTTTTTGAGACTGCACCTGGGTCTGAGGCAAGATTGGATGTCTTCCACCCCAGCAGGAGCTCACCTGGCCACTTTCCACCACTCTTTCCCTTCCACTGGGACAGACCCCCTCTGGACCTCCACTTATACTTGGCCTATAAAACTCCTTTCCCAGCCAAGGTCCCTCATCAGGGTCCCTCATGCTGCCATGTCTCTTGCAGGCTGCCTTATCCAGCCAGATCATGTGTGCCTTAGATCCTCCTCAGGGGAACTTTCCTCTGATCCTGCCCTGCCTTGTGGAACTCTCCTTGGCCATGGGGCCCCAGACAGGCTCTCATCTGCACTTCTGTCACACCGGATCTCATCTCTTCCCTAAACTTAGAGCTTTCAAACTTGCAGGAGAGATGGTCCTGTGACCCTGCATCCCCTCAAACTTGCAGCATGCCTTTGTCTCTCTCTTCCATGGTCCAAGGATCCAACAAATGTGTGTTTTTTAGAGCCTGCTGGCTCAGGGCCCCTTGCCTTTAGGGTGGTGCCATTCACAGACTGACATCCCCCCATACTGGGAGAATAATGGGAGGCTGACCCAACTCCCCCAGCTGGCCCCAGGTCTGAGAAGCCACTGCAGCCCTATCTATGCTTCCCTGGGAGCCAAGGGGACAGGATCACAGATCTAGCTTCCCAGGGCAGCCCTTGGCCCATCCACCCTTAAGGCTGACTCCCCCAGTTGGCGCTGGGTCGAAGACACCATGGAGGCTCTATCTCTTCTTCCCTGGGGGCTGTGGTGATGGGATTGCTAGGACCTTTTGAAATTGTGTAAAAATCCTCTTCTTTTCTTTCAGCTGTTCCTGTTAGGGGTCACCACAGTGGATCATCTGTTTCCATTTCTTCCTGTCCTCTGCATCTTGCTCTGTCACAGCAACCACCTGCATGTCCTCTATTACCACATCCATAAACCTTATCTTAGGCCTTCCTCTTTTCCTCTAACCTGGCAGCTCCATCCTTAGCATCCTTTTCCCAATATACCCAGCATCCCTCCTCAGCACATGTTCAAACCAATGCAATTTCACCTCTCTGACTTTGACTCCAAACTGTCCAACCTGAGCTGAAGCTCTAATGTACTGATTCCCAATCCTGTCCATCCTCATCACACCAAATGTAAATCTTAACATCTTTAACTCTGCCACCTCCAGCTCTGACTCCTGCCTTTTTGCAAATTCCACTGTCTCCAACACATACAACATAGCTGGTCTCACTACCCTCTTGTAGGCCTTCCCTTTCACTCTTACTGGTACCTGTCTGTCACAAATCAAATCTGAAATTGTGTAAAAATAATGTGAGTTAAATTAGAAGGTGAGCCAACAGCAACACAGGAAACCAGAAGGGTTTTATCAAATAAATGATCTGAAACCTTTGGGAGATACTGAAGTTTCTACACTAAGTATACCTGGTAGGAAGATAACCCCCCCCCCCCAACATGTCTTAATGTCAAAGTAAGTGAGACATTCCCCCGGATTCACTAACCTTCCATGCAGGACTAGCTTAATCCTGCATGGAAGCACATGCTTAGGAGTAGTACAGCAGAGCGCCATGCATAGAAATGAAGGCGCGCTGGTCAAGCTCCTAGGCTTATACAGAGCGTGTATGAGTGAAGGAGGTGTGTGTGAGAGCAGAGCTGTCAGAATATACATGCCCCTGCAAAGAAGGACTGCAGAAAGGTAGTAAACAATTAGCGAGACTGCCCATACATGTACGCATACCCCCAACAACATCCCCCCACATGTAAAAGAGCAATACTGAATAAAAAGAATAAAAAATATATGTATTGTTAATGAAACGGATGAACTTTAACCATAGGTGCGCAAGGTTGTCCATCGCTTAGCTACAGTTAATGTAGCTTAAATAGCAAAATGAGGATAAAAAAGCAGGATATGTGCAAATGAAGCAGTACAGCAATATTGTAGTGGGCTGAGCGTTCACCTCACGAGCAGTCAATCCTGGTTTGAGTCCCACTGCAGTACATTCCATTTCCATATAAAATCACTGTTATGGTCAATATATTTAGTTGTATAGCCTAATAAATAACATATATGTGTGAACTGGAGTAGTAAGCTGTGTAATGAATGATAACCCCATACACTTCCCAAATTCACCACCTCCCCAAGAACTAGTAGACTATCACTGTCTAAAATATAGCAGTAGTAAGGAAAAATAAGCACTAGTAAGCAGGTGCAAGTCTGTTTGCAAGACAGTAAGCAGTGCTTACACAGAATAAGCAATAGTGAGGCTAACTATGTGTAAGCCGATGTCACCAGAAGTTAGCAGTGCTCACTGTCATGCAAACCCGCTGACAACTGTGTAAATGTGCTTCAATCACTCCGTATCCAATGGGCCTCATTCTGGCCATCAACAAATTAAACAGCCCCTGCAAGGCTCGAACCCAGGAGCCTGCACACCACAGCCAATGTGATTTACCACTAAGCCACTGCAAAAATACATAATCCTGATGTTTCCACAAACATAGCATTCAGCAATACCATTCAAAATTACAAAACATGTAGCTAAATATGTAGATGTATGTGTGTGTGTGTGTGTGTGTGTGTGTGTGTGTGTGTGTATAAATCTATAACTAAATAGATATATACCTCTCCCTCTCTGTATTACACACACACACACACACATATATATATATATATATATATATATATATATATATGTACACATATAGACATACATATGTATAAATATCCACATATAGATGTATACATATGCAGATATCTATATAAATATCCACATATAGATATATACATATGCAGACATCAATATATCTATATGTTGTTAGATATATATATGCAGCAATATATATATATATATATATATATATATATATATATATATATATATATATATATATATATGGATCTAGGACATTTTACCAAAACACATTTCACCGAAACTCAAATGACTGAACACAAATCACTGAAAGCACAATTCACCGAAAACACAATTCACAAAAACACATTTCACGGAAAGTTGTATATGGCCTTATCCCCACTGTAGTATGACCCTGGAGTTAGTATATATAGTAAGGTGGTTTGGGGGGGGCACCACCCCCTACATCGGGGGGTAGGGGGTGTAGCCCACCACATATTTTAAATATATATAATGTTTGGATAAGAGTAATATATTGCAATTGCAAGTATGCATGTATATAGTCCAACACATTTAAAATATGTGGGGGCTACACCCCCCACCCCCTACTATATATACTAACTCCAGGGTAACACTACAGTGGGGATATGGCCATATACAACTTTCAGTGAAATGTGTTTCGGTGAATTGTGTTTTCTGTGAATTGAGCTTTCAGTGAAAAGTGCACACTAATTTGACTTTTGGTGAAATGTGCCTGTCCGCATGAACAGGTGCCAGCGTCAACACAGCCACACTATCACAGGGTCGCACACACATTGACACACTTTGCAGGGCCAGGATTATAACACATCAGTAGTGGGATTGCCATAACACATCACTGTGCAAGTATCACATGCACCACACAGGTCATACAGAGGTTGTATGGGCAAAGGGTATGGGGAGGTGTCTGACATCAGACAGCATGCTTCAGTATGCCAATGGGGGTTGTAGGGAGTGTGGATGTGAACATTCACACCATACAATACACACACAAACACACAGGGTGCCAGTACTGACATGCATGGGTCCATGCTTACACGGGAGTGTGGTGGTCGACTGTGCCAGACGGCTATACAAGACTAGGTGATGGGTATACCTTGGCATCAGGCCACATGACAATGGTCTGCATTGTGGCTCAGGGCTGTAGTGTCTGCATTTGCCCACACAGGTGGGTATTGTATCACCCATCCAATCACCTGGGTGACTATTGCGCATGGCCAATGCTGTGCATCGCTTGCCATGTATGTCTTCCTAAGTCCATGACATGGACAATGTCTGGGATGTGCACTCATCCCACATGCATGTACAGTGACATGTGGAACTGTACCTGGGGTGTTTGGCCCATGTTGTGAACACAGATTATCATCAGATATGCCAGTCTTGCCCACCTATCATGGGAACTGGTAATGGGCAGGTTTACCCAGCACCTACATTGATAGCATGGTAACGGCATTCCCTGGTGTCAGTGGCATCTGTCAATACAGGGCATGTTATCAGGCATGGTATGTCATTTGAGGGTCACATGTGATGGCACCACAGGTGTTACAGGTGTCCATTGGGGAACATGGTGAAGGTGCACTGTCTGCATGCACATGCATATTGGACAGATGGACAGGGTGCCATGCCCTCTGTAGCTCACAGCTATCACCCCATAGTTACTATCAGTGGCCAATATGCAGTGTACTACCCACATATTGGCTGTTGCCTAGGCATGTGTGTGTGTATGAGACATGAGTTGAGAGTGTGCTCTGGGTAATAATGGGGTTGCTAACTGTGACTGCCTTGCCTTGATGTCACATGTATGGGTATGGCATTGCACCCCAGCCTCTCAGCTATTTCACATCTGTTATCCCTGTATGGTGGACATTGTGATATATAGTAGGGCCACCATATAAGAAATATACAAAACCCACTCCACGGTGGCCACACACTCACAACCACCTCCACACAGGATGTAAGTTACAAACACACACACACATACACACACCTGTCATATCTGGGAGTAAAACCCCTACCTAATTCATTTATTACATTACAGCACTACGTAGTTATAGTACGCACCGCATAGATTATTGGAGTACTTGTTCCCCAAAGGTGTATGTCACATTGGATGACATCAGCAGGATTGCCAAAGCAGGCCATTCGAATTGTAGTGAGTGTGACTAGCCTAAAATACATTGCTCCCTACACAGACAGTGACACACATGCAAAACATCCACAACTGACATGGGTGGGTATAGAAGCCTTGACAGAGATCTATATCACACTACAGCATGGAGTTGTTATAGGACGCACCATGGGAATTACTGAAGAACTCCTTCCCCAAAGGTGTATTTCACAATGAATGACATCAGCAGAATTGCCAAAGTAGGCCATTTGAAATGTACTGTGTATGACTAGCCTAAAATGCACTGCTCCCTACACAGACAGTGACACACACAAAACATCCACAACCGACATGGGTGGGTATAGAACCCCTGACAGAGGTCTATATCACACTACAGCATGGAGCTGCTAAAAGACACACCACATAGATTACTGAAGAATTCCTTCCCCAAAGGTATATTTCACAATGAATGAAATCAGCAGGATTGCCAAAGTAGGCCATTTGAAATGTAGTGAATATGACTAGCCTGTAACGCATTGCTCTGTACACAGACATTGAAACATACACAAAACATCCAGAACTGCCATGGGTGGGAATGGAACCCTCCCACAGTTCTAAATCACACTACAGCAGTACACAGTTATGGCACACGCTACTGAGATTACTGGGCAACAACCTTCCCAGAGGTGTATTTCTAGGTGGGTGACATCAGCAGCCTTGCCAAAGTTGAGTATATGAATCGTAAGGAGTGTGAGCACCCTAAAAAGTATTGCTTTCTACTCAGTCAGACAGACATGCACACTAACACATACAGTTGTCAAGTCTGGGGTTAGAACTCCTACTTAACTAGTTTATCACACTACAGCAGTACACAGTTATGGGACACACCACAGAGATTACTGGGCTGAAACTCTCCCAAAGGTGTATTTCACATTGGATGACCTCAGCAGGCTTGTCATAGTAGGGCTATGAGGAGGGCAGTGTGTGTGCATGGGCCATAACCCATTCATCTAGGGGTTGACACACCACATGCGGTCACACACGGGGTCATATTTCATAGGTAAGTGTATACAGCTGCTAGATGACTACTTCCTTGTACAGTCATGCTGCACAGCTGGCACATGCACCACATTGTCTGTAATGCTGACAGATACTGGTGGTTAGTATCTGCAGTGAGTGACATCTGCAACTCATGTGTTTGGGGCCCTTTGGCTGTGTGCTGGGTGGGACAGGCCTGGATGGCTCCTTGTTACAGTCACCCTCTTTCATACATCTATGTACATCTACATTTGGCTTATTATAGTGTGTTGTCCTGACATATATGTCTGTATTCCTATCTACTGTGTGTGCAAGGCATGAGTGGTGCATACTGACGAGGGTCTGCACTAACAACTGCAAATGCCAGATATGTCTGATCCACTGGTGTTTGCAGACATGGCCTTCATGTGTTTAAGTGTGTGAGCATGCCCAGTATGACCTTTCAGTATGTTGTTGACTGACATTGCCTTCATTTCTCTAAGTCTGTGAGCATGCCCAGTATGGCCATCTGTACTGAATGTGTGGATCATGTCCAGGTAGTTTGTGCTGCAGTGCTGACCTTTGTGTTGTACACTGACAGGTAGCATGCTGTCTCTGCAGGGTTCTATTGATCATTTGGCTTTGACTGTTACTACATTTCTACATAGCAGGGAGGGGGCACACCTGACAGTTTCTACATTTCTACACAGGATTGGGGAGAACACCTGACTATTATTACATTACTATGTAGGGGCACATGTGACACTTGTACACATTTGCTATGACTGCACTGGTAAGTCAGGTACTCCATGTCATTCTGTATTGCTAACTATTATGCTGACTAGAGGCATACCAGTGTACTACAGATCATGGCTTTGGTTGCCCTACATATTATTGTCTGTCTTCCTACCCTTCAGAACTAACATCCCACTGCTTTCCCTGCTGTGGTCTGTCTGTGTAAGCCTGGGAGGAGGTTAACCATAGCCATCATTCAGGGGCCATGTCATAGGCTCTGTTTTGGTTTGTCTACACCTGTCCTGCTGGCTGTGACTGTTGTTGGGTATGTGAACCATCCTGACTGGCATGTGTGAGTCATATGGACACACATGTTGCTCAGCACATTTCCTGCAGTGGGTTTTGTCACCCTGTATACTACTGGCTAGTATGGTGACTCCAGTATGTGTTACAGATGTCATGGTGCCACTATGGTTGTCTACTGTCTGCTGCCATAATATTCAGCCACCCAATTCCCTTGTATGCTCACATCCATACCATAGCTACAAGTAACGACACATTCTACTCCATTTGGCAATTGGTAGGTTGATTGACTTACCTTGAGGGTGTGCCAGACTTACGGATGGTGCTGGAGGACTGCCTATGTCAGATGCACATAGTACACTCCCTATACATGGTTGAGCAAAGGTAGTATCATGTTTGGCATCCCTTTTACTGTATGTGCAAGTCAGATAGAGGTGTCATTCCTTGGGTCCCTACTGTGTCAGTGCATCTGCTATGCATTGACTCTTTGCTGCAGCCATGGCATACTGGGCATGCCTCCATTTGCCTACTGGGGCAGACTCAGGTTGTTGCTCCTCTGGGTCACTCTGTGCCTATACAGGCCTTGGCATTGGTGGGGGGCTGTGTGGCCTTGCCCCATGCTGTTCCTGCTGCAGCTGTTTCCACAGGATCATATTGTGTAACATAGCACATACCATAACAATTTGGGTAGATGTAGCTGGTGAATACTGCAAGGCTCCACCGGATGTGTCCAGACACTGGAACTGTGACATGCGCATCCCAAACACACGCACTATTATATGTCTGGCCTGTGCGTGTGCCTCATTACGGCATTGTTGTTCATGTGTGTGCATTTCTGATGGATGTCAACAACCACGGCTCCAGTGTGTATCCAACATACCCCCTAGGTGACCATAGGGGATGTCCCCATTGGCAAATCTTTGCTACAGCTGCAACAGATGCCATATGTGGGAATCATCATAGCTTCCAGGGCAGCCAGCACACACATTTATTATAATGCCCTGGGCATCACATACGACCTGGAAGTTGATGGAGGGGATGCCCGTCGTTGATGTAGGCCCTACCCTGCTCACTGGGTGGTGCTTTGATGCATATGTGTGTGCAGTCTATAGCACCCATTACCCCAGGGTATTCTACTATTTGGTGAAAGAGATGCATATTGCTGGTCAACAGCTCTCGGGTGTTGAGGAAATATACGTGCTCACTGGCATGTGCTGACATGGCATCCAGGAACTGGTGGAATAATCTGGATGCTGATGCCTGTGAGATCCCCATGATATCCCAAGTTGTGCTTTTGGAGGTACCTGTGGCTAGTATACCTAGGCCTACACATACCTTGGTATCCACTGAGATGGGTTCCCCTTGGTCAGTTTGGTGTGTCAGGTGTGGCCAGCACAGCTCAACAATTTGCTGTAGCAGGTCTCTATCCACCCTATAGTGCTCCACTCTCTCCAGCTCATGTAGTCCCTGGTAGGTTACCCTGGGTCTGCACACTCTTCTCCATCTCCTCACTGTGAGTTGTCCGGCAGCATTCATATCCTCACCACCCTCAGCCTCTTGCACATGTTGCTGTATGTTGCCTGCTGCAGCCCTTCTCATTTTGTAGGTGTGTTTGTTAAAATTTCCCCACTTGTATACACCAGTGGTGTAGAGTGTGGAAAAACCAGAGGGGAAGGTGTTTGCTTAGTTTATAGTAGTGTTCTGGGCTGGGCTGGTCTGCTGCCTGTGTAATTGGCTGAATCTGATACATTTCACCTGCTAGCTAAGCTAGTTCTCCTTGATTACCTTCCTACTCCTGTTTTCCCTTCCCATTGCCTTGCTGTTTAAGCCCGTGGCTGCACCACACAAACAGAGTCCTCAAATGTTCACAGTGCTGCCATTTCCTGGTTTAACTTATTTTTTATTCCTTTAAAACCCAGTGTGTGGTGTGCACACCTGCTTAGGCTTTGTAAAGAGTGCTAGGCAGGTTTAGACACACCCTCTAGCTTAGCTGTGCTAAGCTAGGAGCAAACCCAAGCCACAGGGCTCTGATCCACTTACAGTATGCCTGCACACACCCCCATGATGTCATGTACCTCCTAGGCTTGCAACAAGCTATTCCTACTCTTACACTGTTGGGACCTGACTCACATGCTGGGGAGAACTGGGATTCACTATCCTTCCCCTCATTTGCATAGGTTTGCCTGCTAATGCATAGTTACATGTGTCACACTGAGCTTCCCCCCGTAGCAACCACTATTCACTGGCCAGGTTGTCTTCTGCCTGCCATTGACTTGCATGGTAGAATACTGATTTTAGTTAGAATGCTTATTTTAGGTTTATTTCATCATTTCCCCCTCAATCACATTTGTGCGCCGCTGCCCTATGCTTAAACAATCAAGATCGGCTACAAAAAAATAAAAGTTGATTTTTTAATTTTGTTCACTGTTTGCAGTGCCAATGGCCTTATACTTGGCCATTGGTATGCTTACTACATGATATGCAGCCTTTATTTGGAGCTGTCATAGCTCCGTTTTGGATTTTGCAGAAATATACTTGGTTACTAACTGAGTACATTTCTGCAGATTGCACTAGTCTTGCACGGACTGTTGTGAGCTTCCTAGATTGCAAATTCACCTTATTTGCATGGATTTCACCTGCAAATGGAGTGATTTGCATACCATGGCTTAGTCCATGCAAGATTAGTGCAGGAGCACTCGTACACGCCCCTGCAGGCTTTTCCTGGATCACACAGCAGACATATTGCCTGCTTGAGCTCCTGCACCAATCTTGCACTCCATGCAAGCTTTTGAGAATCCGGGGGATTATCAGTGTACCAAAAATATGAAGTAAAAAAATGCTTACACTAAAATAAATATGTGTATTTAGAGTTGTCTGTTTGAAGCAGTTTAATCTAACACAGCATAATGGTGAATTTGCCTGATGAGGGAGCAATTTTAAAACAGTATTAGATACTAGAGTTGTTTTACCAAGCTGGAGGCAGTCACAGAATTTCAAATTGAGTGGAAGAGACACATTTTACTGGTTCTCTGGACTTATTGTCTACACGTTTTTTTAATGATTTCACAAAATTAAATGGAATATCTAAATTTTATTTATATATCATATCATTAGTGAATAACTGATTGAAAAAATTGGGCAAAACTAGATTTTTTTGTCCAATTTGAACTTAAAATGGCTACGGGCATAATCCACTACCCCAAAGCGAAGATAAATTAAATATTCAACACCAGATGGGCTGTTTCCTATGTTTATATGTAACTGCTAGGCTAGCTGCCCTTGTGGGCCATATTAAACCTTGTCAATTCCCTTTCAAAGATGAGAATCAAACCTTGCAACTTATGGTGCACTTGGAAATTCTGAGACAGTGTGACAACTGTCTAATATACACAGACAACCCTTTCCTCTTACCTCCCAGCACTCATACCTGTGAGGGATGCACTTATATCACCAAACTGAAAGCAGAGCATTCTCCAACCAAGACTGGACTAGCTGATCAAGAGAAGAAGGTCAACACCTGCAGCTCAAAACATAGAACACACAGCCCTCCAAAACACCAGCCATCACAACCCACACATAGAAACACAAACCATGCACCCACCTTCATGGAGGCTCTCAAAAATTTACCCAAACAACAGAGACCCCTGAGACAAAAATGCACTCAACTACCACAACCCAAAATCAATCCCAGAACACATATCTCACCACCACAGTGTGCCCCTCAACTCAAGCCCTTAAGGCAAAACACTTTGCCCAATGTACAAATCATAGAAGACTCAGTTGTGAAGCACAGTGATGCCCCACTCACTAGGTTGAACAAGGAGAAGGTGACAGTCAGTTGTCTATCAGTTGCCAGGATCTGCTATATAGCACATGCACTCAGGTCACTCCAAAACAAGTACAAATATGACTCAGTCATTGTTCATGTGGGTGTGAATGACCTGAGATGCACCTCCCTGGACTACATGGAAAGAGATGTGATGTAACTCTCGGATTATGTGGCCCAGGCAGGAATGACCCTAGCCTTGAGCAGTATTCTACCATCACCCAGAATGATACCACAGTATGAACAGAAAATGATTGACTTCAACAACTGGCTACATTTCTGGTGTCATTCTAAGCGGATCCAGTATCTGTCTGGCTGGTATGACATGATCGACAGACCTTGGTGCTTTGCCAGAGATGGCCTACATCTGTCATCCCTGGGATTCCGGGTACTGGTTAAGGCTCTTGCCACCCCTACAGTGCCTTTTTTAGGCAGAGTTCCAAAGATCAAAATTCTGCCATTAACAGCTACAAATAAATGCAATCTGAGGGTCATGCTGCTCAATGCTAGAAGTCTAAATCTCACTCGCTTGAAGCTCTCCTCAAAATGGCAAATGTGAACATATGTGCTGTAATGAAGACCTGGTTTAAAGAGGCAGAAAGCCCCACTGTACTCCCAGGCTACAACTCATTCCATATCTTTCAGCCCCAGAATATAGCAGGAAGCTCCAAAGACGGTGGTGTATCCGTATTCTTAAAGGATACGTACACCTCTAGACTGGTAGCCCAGCATAATGCATCTGAGATACTTCAGTTACAACTAATACTGGGTAAGATGGTGATACAAGTCATAACCTGCTACAGAACCCCAAACATGTCCCTAGGCTCTCACTCCTAGTTCCTAAGCACCCCAGAATCTATCAAGGTCCAACCCAATACTCTCATACTGGGTGACTTTTATTACCCTTCCATCAACTGGGAAAACTATTCAAGTACCAATGTACAGGTCCAATGCTTTCTGGAATTTAAGGACAGATAACAGTAAAGCCCAGCTGATAAATGATTCAATCCAAGATATACAAACTGGTTGCATAAAAGATATATGGAAGAATCAAAGCAAAGGCAAAACTCAAGACTCCGGTAAAATAAAAAAACAATAAAGTTTTATTCCATTAGCACTTTCACAGCAATGAATACCGCTTCATCAGATGTTAAAATCCAAGTAAGCTAATATACAAGGGGTCATGTGGAGAATACCACAGAGGTGCTTGAGGTTAAATGCATTATTAGATTTAAGTCAGATAAAGAAAAGGGCCTTGATGGAAAATTGCAATGAAGCCTTTACTTAAGACAAGGTCTTTGTATAGACAGTAATGTTTTATCTGTTGTTCTCTGCTGACACTTTTAAGTACATGCCTTTTTAAGAAACCTGGTTGTCTCCTGAGATGTAATTAATGAATGTCATCTGTTATTGGTTGTTGGGCTGGGGTATTCTTGTATTTATAGTGGTTTTAACTTACTTGGATTTTAACTTCTGATAAAACATGTATTTACTGCTCTGAAAGGGCTAATGGAATAAAACTTTATTGTTGTTTTTTATTTTACCAGAGTCTGAGTTTGCCTTTGCTTTGACTCTTCCATATATCTTTTATGCTTTCTGGAATTTATCAGTTCCAGTGCTCTGGACCAGATAATTCAGACCCCCCCCCCCACTAGAGGACGCAGCATCCTCAACCTGGTTATCACCAACATGGGAGACTGTTGCTCCACACCTATAGTCAATTCCTCCTTGGTTAAGTTAGACCACAAACTGATCTCCATGGAAATGTCCATCTCACATACACCCCCCCCCCCCACTATGGTGACCACCCTGAAAAACTTCTCTAAAGCCACCTTTTGACTCCTAAAAACAGAGGTGGCTAACTTCTTAGCACCCACGCAAATGGAAAATAGCTGCATGACTGCCAAAGCATACACCAATGCACTGTATGACTGCAAATGCATGGACCTTGTTATACTAAACAGAACTAAGACGCTCTCCTCCAAAAAAAAAGGAAGCCAATTTGGTGGTCCCCAGCTACCAATAAACTCTACAACAGAAGGAAGGAACTGTTGCAGAAAAAAATGAAGTCAAAATACTGGAAAACGTCCCTTATCAGTCTCAACAAAATGCTGAGATCCCTTATCAAATCCTCTAAAGCCAGCTATGAAGGCAGAATTGCAGCTGACACCAAAAACTGCCACAAAGCCTTCTATAGATATATCAAAAACCTCTAAGGCAATACCCAGATTTCCTCTGAGTAATTGCACAATGTCACCTCCTACACTGAGCCAACAGATATAGCCAACATACTGGCTGACAGATTCAGTGCCAACTTTACCCCTTTCTCCACCCCCAAGGGCTCTAACACAATACCAGAAGAAAGCCTGGTACCCACCATTTCTGCTGCACAGGTAAAAGCTGCATTGTCCACAGCCAAGAATACAGCATCCACGGGACCTGGTAATATCCCTGGCTGCATCCTACATGAGCTACAAAATGAACTGGTACCACATCTGTGTGCCCTGTTTAATCACAGCCTTACCTGAGGCTATGTCCATAATGAATGGAGCACTGCTACTGTCATCCTGCTTCATAAAGGGGAAGCAACTACAGACCCTGGGAACTATTTCCCCATTAGCCAGACAAGTCTGCTATGCAGAGCTATGGAGCACATCATAATGGACCTGCTTAACAAAGATATAGGCAATCTCCAAACTCTTGACCCCACACAGTTTGGCTTTGTCAAGGGGAGATCCTGCCTGCTTAACCTCGTTGACTTCTTTGAGGCAGTCACCAAGGCTGTGGATGAGAGTAAGGCAGTGCATACAGCCCACCTCGACCTGACCAAGGCCTTTGATACCATTGCCCACTCAGGTATCATTGATAAACTCACCAAACTAGGCATCGATCCTTACATTACTGGAGGGCTTGCAAATTGGCTCACAGACAGGAACCACAGAGTGAAAGTTGTGGATTCCAAGTCAGACTGTCGACCAGTCATGAGTGGAGTCCCACAGGGTTCGGCCCTCTGCCGGCTCCTGTTTGGCATCTGCTTCTCAGAAGTCCAGGCCAACACAGAAGGACTCTAGCTGACCAAGTTCCCTGATGACTGCAAGCTAGGAGTCATTATCAACTCCCCAAGTGATGCAGACATCCTACAAAAGGGCCTCTCTGAGACCAATGACTAGTGTCGGAACCATGGCCTGAAGCTTAACGCCAAAAAATGCGTTATTATCCCCTTTGGAAAAAACTCAGTTTCCACAAATTACCATGTTGATGGGAGCCCAATGAACACTGATGGGGCCATAAGAGATCTGGGCACCCAGGACAACAGCCACCTCACCTTCAACCACCACATTGCCACTGTGGTCAAAAAATCCTTCTACGTGGCACATCATATAACCAAAGGTTTCGCATCCAGGAAGAAAGAGGTCATCATCCCTCTCTACTCATCCCTCATTAGACCAATCATCAAATTTAACGTTCCATTTGGCATGTACCTAACCAGACAACTACAACAGCTAGAGATGCCACAAAAGTACCTCATAAAAGGGATCCTAGGCCTTAAACACATGTCCTACATGGACAGACTCAAGAAGATTCAGCTGTTCTCAGTCTCTTTTCATCTACTTAGAGGTGATCTCTGCTTGACTTACAAAGCCATGTCTGACCCAGCCCTACTTGAAATGTTACACCTAAGGAAATCCCAGTCCTCCCTCACCACACTCTACAGAGATCATAACCTTATTAACACAATTAACAGAACATGCTGGAGGAACAGGTTCATCTCCCAAAGACTGCCCATACTTGGAATAAGCTTCCCATTCATGTCAAGCAGAGCACCTCGCCGGCCCTCTTCAAGAGAAATCTTGCCGAGTGGATGGGTAAAAGAATGTTCACTCTAGGGATCACTCCAGTTGCCCTACTGGATAGGGGCACTGTGAACTAACATCAGGTGGCACGGTACCTGTTCAGTTTCTTTGGGCTAGGCTTGTAAAGGCTCCAAGGCCATTAGCCTAGTACACACCTATGAAACTATGAACCTATGTCTGTGAGGTAAATACTTTAACTATTGTGTCACCCCTGAACCAAAGTCTACCTGCTGGGACACAAATCCACAACCTTTAAATGCCCTTTACCATTTTATTAAAGGTCCAGTGGTCTGTCCATTGCACCACAGACTAAAGAGTTATATGTTTTGGTTTTCATGGAGCTCCTGCTACATTCTAGAGGCTGGGGGGACACAAAATCTTAAACTTTATGCGAGATGCATGGATGATATAGTAATATTTTATGAGGACTAGCAAAGGCATCTCACTAAAGTCAAAGCCATTTTAAATTAACCTGCATGAAGCTATATTGGCAGTTAAGAATGGCAGAAACCCACAATTTGCCCTATACACTGTTGGATAGAGAAAAAAAAACAGTCTGAAAAAGCTGAAACAGAATAAAGCTGCTGTCTTCCAGCCACTAAGAAACATGTTAAAGCTTTATTTTTTAGGATTGGCTTGTTATTAGAAATTTCCTCTGAACATAGCTTGCTTGGTCACTGATTTGAACAAGGGTACATCTTCCCTGAAAGTTAATTGGACAGCTGAAGCAGAACAAGCCTTTAAGCAGCTGAAAAATATGTTGTGATCAGTCCCAGTATTAATGGCATCATATTTTCCAAGCAGTTTTTTTGGTAAACACACATATTCATCTGAAAGCTCAGTAATGTGAACAGGAGTTTTTATGTTACTGATTGGACATGCCTTGCCATAAAATGGGACCTTTCCACTCAATAATATTATTTGTTAAGCCGATTTTAAATTATTAACTGAGCATACCACAATATAGAGGCTCTACAATCTAAAGGATGTTTAACAAAAATCTACCACAATGGGTTTTGTACCGGTAGCTACTTACTTTCAAGATCTACTATCATTCTGGTCACAGCTACATATATATATATATATATATATATATATATATATATATATATATATATATATATATATATATATATATATATAAAATCTATATATATATATCTATATATATATATATATATATATATATATAGGTTGTCTTGGCCCTACAGCCCATTGGCCAGGGCTCTAAAAGGTGTGGACCATATAAGACAGTGAAGGCTAAATCATGGCCTGAGGCAGGGACGAACAATACAGACGAGCCAGTGAAAAAACTGATAAACACATAAGTAGGGTGTTACAAAAGGTGAAGTAGGAAGTTATTTCCACAGTAAATAAGAGGGAACACCTGCCTATATAGGTGTATCAAGATTATTCTCCTCATAAAAAAGTGATTCCAGGGTCAGGAAAGGAGAGTTTATAGGTTTATAAGCTCACAGGTACTTACTAGACTATTGATCTTTGAGGATATATAGAAGCCTAACTATGCATTCCACAAAGTTTCTTGTCCTTATCATTTAAGTGTAAATACCCTGGAAAATAGCATATTTACATGTTGCCCTTATCAGTGAGAGCAAAGGTGCTTAATCAAGGGTGAATTTGTGGTGACCCATCTCTTCATCCAGATTACATTTGAATAGTGTAAGGGATGTACCTTGCTTTATGTGAAGACAAAGGCAATTCCAAAGAAGTGGTATTCTCTGTGATTTATATTTTTCTCCAAAATGTTTTATTTAGGTTGAAGAAGAGATTTTGATCTACCAAGCTGGTCTTTATGCCCACATTGGACCTCTAAATGTGCAGTAGGTCTGACTGAATAGGGTCTGTATATAATAGATGCTGTATGACATTTAAAAGAGAGACAAGGCTTTGAGATGGTCTAAATTTTTTTATGATTAAGGCAGTTGATTTCTCAGTAAGAAAGCATTGTGGGCATTCAAGTGGTGTCAAATATTTTGTCAGGTACATACGGATAAGGGCATTATACTCGATCACTGACCTGATGAGTGTGGAATACAGTGGACTGATCTCATCACTGAATCTGGATGCCATACCCTTAGTAATAGTTTGTGCAACACAAACATATTTTTTTACAGTGGTGGATATGTGGTGATGGAAGAACAGTTTGATGTCAACATAGGTACCCTGGTCCCTAAGTATGAGATCAGTTTTCAGGGGTACATTGAAAATGTTTTATATGCAAGAGACTTCTTGCTTGCCAAAGACACCAATATACAGTTAATTGCATTTAGTTTTAATCCATGGTCTTGAGAACAGCTATTGGTTTTGAAAAGGATTTCTTACAGGGTCTTGGTTCCAACTGGGGAGTTTACAGTCATCTGCAAACTTGGTCAGCCATAAGCACTCAACAGTAGCTTTGACCTCTGTGAAGTAACTGCTGCAGAGGAGTGTCTCAAGGATGGAACTCTTGGGTATACTGCTAGAGAAAAGTCTTTTGGAGGAGGTAGAACAGCCCACCCTGTATTCCTGAAATGTATTTGTGCCTTCAGCCTCTTGTGTCTCCAGAGGGTGACAAGAGAAGTTATAAGCTATCCATGAAAGAAGATATATGGAATCTACACTGAAGCAATGAAGGCATAAAGGCTTGTTATCAGACTTGCTGAAGAAGAAACTTTTGAAAGTTATTAAACCTGCTTGCTTGTTTTGTGAACTGAGATTTATGTATGTAATATTGTGTTCTAGATTACTGTGGGGTGGACCACAGACATTTCTCATAAGAAGACTGAGGGAAAACATTGCAGGGAAGCTAACTTTTACTTTCAATGATGCTAACTTTTACTTTCTATGATGCGAGAGAGACTGTAGAAAGACTTTGCTGGAATAATAAGTTCGGCTGTCTATTTCTCGAGAAAGACTGTGTAAAGATGTTATCATAAAGAGCTATTTTTTATTTTCCTGTTATTCTCCATTTTTTCTAACAAGACAGATTTTTGTTTTCTGGTTTTCGGTGAATAAACCTACTTAAAATTGAGAATTGTCTGCAAAATGTTTAATTTACTAATGCAACATACATGCACACACACAATTGTGTGTGTGTGTGTGTGTGTGTGTGTGTGTGTGTGTGTGTGTGTGTGCGTGCACGTGTGTGTGTGTGTGTATGCATGTGTGTGTGCATGTGCATGTGTGTGGGTGTATCTCTCTTTATGGATTCACTTTAGAACATCTAAAGCCCATAACATTGAATTCAAAACACTGAGACCAAAATCTTGAAAATTCAAAGCAATGAAAACTCAAAGCATTGAATCTCATAACACTAAAAAATATATAGGAATGCAACATGTACTATATTTCAACACAACTACATATCGAAACAAATAAAAAGCAAACCATATTACACTTCTTCAAATATAAGCAGGGGGGCAAGCCACCCTGTGCCCCCCACACCACCTGCTACTTAAATATATCAACTCTGAGATTGCACTACACTACACTAGGATGTGTCATGTTGTAGTATACCAAGTAAGAAGGGAACATGACTGCGGTTACCTATGAAACTTTGGTAAGTATTGCAGAGATATATAGTAATGTGTAATGTTTTAACAGTGAAGTAGTGTTTCTAAGAGAAGGTTGAGGATAGTTTTTACAATTTAAACAGGCAGTCATGAAGTGCAGAATGGTATGTTTGCTGTTTTGTTCTGTGTAGTGTATCTCAGAGTTGATATATTTAAGTAGCAGGGGTGTGGGGGGCACAGCCACCAAATGGGGGGTGCAGGGAGGGCTTTCCCCTCTGTTTATATTTGGAGAAGTGTAACAAGGTTTGTTTTTTATTTGTTTTGGTATGTAGTTGTGCTGGCATATATTAAATGGTGGTTTTCTATGTTTTTTCAGTGTTATGGGGTTCAATGTTTTGAGTTTTCAGTGTTTTGGTCTGTGTTTAAATTTCAGTGTTATGGGCTTTCGATATGTGAGTGTGTGTGTTTGTGTGCAATTTCGAGACTTTAAGATTTTGAGTTGGAATTTTGAAATTCTGAAGTGGACCAATATATTTATATATATATAGTTTACTATTATAGTCTTGAAAATGCTTCAATCAAATGACAATAATGGCAACCAAAAATGTCGATTTCTGCCATGTCTAAAAAGCAGAATGTTGAAAATAACATACCTGAATTTCCTGATTCGACGTATTTGACATAGCAGGAGGTGACATCATTCACCCATGCTATGCACATTAACGTACCGTTATACTCAGTGGTCACTGGTATGATAATTAAATTATTTTGCATGGGGTCTATGCCTCCCTGCATCTCCCACACCCCCTGCACATTAAATATCCCAACTCCAAAATCACAATACAGTGAGGAAATGGGCTAATTCCCTATTCCTCACTGAACCACGACCTCCATGCACAATGTCACACCCAAAATATCGATCTACACAACCCATTCGCTGTAGTCAATCGTTTTTGGTTTGACATTATGCCGACTTGGAAACTGCAAGTTTTGATTGTAAACCTATATATATATATATATATATATATATATATATATATATATATATATATATATATGTATACATATATATATATATATATATATGTATACACACACACACACACACACATATATATATATATATATATATATATATATATATATATATATATATATATATATGTCAATACACACACACACGACTGCACAAACCCCATAATTGTGAATATGTCTTTTCCCCAATATTGTATAATCACGGTGTTAGAAGAATAATTTAGCTTGATGCATGCATGGTAATGTGTCAGCATTTGCACTGTCATTGTTTTGTTGCCAACATTAGAGACACTGACATTTGGATCTTTCTATTTACTTTAGTTGATATATATATATATATATATATATATATATATATATATATATATATATATATATGTATATATATTTCTGACCAATTACATCAAAAGAAAACATGACATGAAATAATTAACTTGTCAGGGCACTGCTCTAAAATCTGGTTATGTTATTCCATAACAATAACAGATTTAAAACAATATTTCTTGTTTGATTTGCTACCACTACATTTGTTCATTTGTTTAACAGGCAAAGACAGTGCAATTATTTAGCTTATTTACTTCTCAGGACTGCTCAGTATTGATTTGGATTAATGTATGATTGAAAGAAATACATAACTCTGGATTATATAATTGTGATATCTTAAAGAACTGCTGGATAGTGCAGCACAGTTTATTGGCACTTACATTTTATTGCCCATGTATTTCTTATGTAAGTGCAGTATCACAAAATAGTGCTGGGATGGTATTAGTGAGACACAACAAATTAAGTCATCAATAACTGCTGCATCCAGAACACTGAAGCATTAATCACTGCCCTCTGTCTGATGCATGAAGTAAAGGCCAAAACCTTATTTAACACATTTCACAGGCGTTCCAGCTGTGCAGTGCAGTGGCCATAAACCTTTCTCGTTTACAGGAGCAGCATCAAGAAGAAAACCTTTTTTTTTCTAAAGTGTTTGATGCATGAGCAGTTTTGTATGAAAGCTAATAATATTTACCTATTTTAAAAATGTGTAAAGTTTGAACACATGGAGGAATGGAATAAATTTTGTAGGCCAATGCCAGCATTTGATGAAGTCATGGATTAATTTGTATAAGAGTATGCACATTTTCAAAGAATTATAGTAACTAAGAGAACTTTATCAAATGTAGATTACCCGTTTTTCTGCAATGTTGCTTTTTTATTTCTATTTATTTATACACTATTAACAAATAATAGTGCTCTAAGTGACCGATATTAAAACTAAAATCAGCTCACATCATATGTACATCTCATAATCTAAACCTTTCTGCAATTGTAATGCCTACTGTCTCATCCAGTGCTGTTTATAACATGTAGCCTGTTCTGTTCTTCCTTTTTCCTAAGCTGTTTTGTGTAAATTCTCCTTGTTTCTGACTTTCTGAGCCCCACACACTAACTCCAAGATCGCACTACAGTGCAGAAAGGGACGATTTCCCTTTACTGCACTGTAGTGCGATCTCAGAGTTGGTATATTTAAAGAACGGGTGTTGTGGGGGGTGCAGGTGGGTCTTGCACCCTGCTTATAACAGTTAGTTTTTTTTTTGTTTTTTTATGTGTTCAAAGTTTTGAAACATCGAACATATGTTCTGAAACTTCGAACATAAGGGTTTGACTTTATTATGTTCGAAGTTTCCAAACTTCGATCACGTAATAGGAACCCTTAATTTATGATATTGTTTTCATAGACAGTCCCTGCAGTGGCATCTGTGCTGATTTCTACTCCAAGTATGAGAGATATAGAATTGTTTGCTCACACCCATCATTCCCTGGATGCTACCTCAAGGTAGATTACCATCTAATGGTGTCAGTAAAGTACATATTTTATAATATTGTTTCTGCTTTGTGTTAATTCTTGGAAATAGATGATCAAGACATTTATCATTTTCACAAACCTGCTACCATGGTGGAAGCTTCAGACATTGTTTAACCAATGACTTGAAAATTCAGAAAATGTATACATATGTAATAGCTCTAATGACATATGGTGGTCAAATCATACTAAAGTAGGCAAACATAAACTCTAGAAATTTAATCAGCATACTTTTGTGGATAGGCCTTCAAGAGTTTCTGCAGAATTTGTTTAACTTTGCAAAACTGTTGTAATGCCCAAACATACCTCCCGACATAACCTCTATGAGCTTCTTAGCTAATATTCTCCCACCTAATAATTACCCATGATACATAAGGACATGACTGAGTTGGATTCCAAAGCTATGTTTATGAAAGCACTAGTGGTTGTTAGCCAAGTGGATACCTAAGAACCTATGAACCTATTAGGAACCTTCAGTTCCCTGGGCTGGAGGGTAGGCAAAATGTTGAAAACCACACTCTGCCTGTGGTATCAAGGCTCAATACCCACCTTGTTGGTCATTGCTGCTTGCTTAGTTTGCAGTCATATGAACATTGAACAAAACATTTATGAATCTCCCTGTAAAATAACTACAGAGTACTATGGAGCAAACTGTGTCATTTCATATGTCTTCTTTCTTTGTCCAAACAAGTATCATTTATCACAAGCCTTGAAAATGGTTTGAAACAGGTAAACAAAAAACTTCCCAAACACTGTCTTCCAAGACCACTTGAACAATCCACTACGAAAACTGCGTTTGAAATATTTATTTAAGCTTCTCTTTAAACATGCACTTTTCGTCAGATTTAAGAATCCAACTTCATCAGAAACAAAACTTTAAGTTAATAATCTACTAGAGCATTTTTATAGCACCCAAATCTCATTGAAATCACATTAAAGTCACACAGCACTACACATGTACTACGCAGAGAGCTCACCCTACTGGTGAGACTTGCAACTACTAGTTAATTCTTTATCTTTTATAGTTTGTTTTTTATATATTGTTTAATTTCTACCTATATGAAATCTCATATACATGCAGGTCGCAACTCAGAAAATACAATGCTATAATGAACAATAATAAAAAAATATTATATTAACAAATGTAAAAAATGTATATAAAAAATCTCCAAGTAAAAAATTGTGTTAAGCTTTGTATAGCTAACAAAGTTAAAATAGTTAAAAATAAGTAAAAATCAATTTTGACTTGAAATTTTGATCTCAAAACACTACACATGTATTTGGTCATAAAAGCAGCAAAGTCTCAAATCTAAAAATACAAATGAGAATCCACCTTAACAGATTTTTTAAGCGTAGGACACACATAATCGAATTACACTCATTCAGGCCAGGAAACTGGCAGGCATTCAGCCTCAATTGCCAACAAAGCTCTAACCTTTCCAATCTAAGTGACTCCGGACCACCTCTTCCGTCATTATATAGTTGTTGTATGACGCTGAATTTGAAATTATGTGTGGGCTGTTCTAAGATGTGTCTTGCCAATGCATTTGTGGATTTGCTGTTGTTGATACTATGTTCATATATCCTGTCCTTGAGTATTTATTGGCATATTGGCATAACAGTGAAGAGGCAAACATACTGAATTTGCTGCATATTTGATTCCCTTATCACCCATGGCAGTAATGTTTACTTATTTATGAAAACTTTCTGCTACCTATATTTGTTTTTTAAACAAATGTTTATAGATTAGTTATGCAAAATAATAAAAAAAATATTTTAGATCCAGCAAAGCTAGAAAACACAAGAATAATGAAGAGATGTACAAGATACTTCTCTTATATTGTCACAAACTGTTAACATGGAGTATATGTAGTTATATAATTTTCAAAATAACTTTTAATTTAATGTTATTTTAACTCTCAGTAGTTCCAGTATAAGTAGGTTTAATGTTGCCAGCCACACTCTAGAGTGTTATTTAACCCCTAGTACGTCTTCTGTACACTTTGTCTCATGTTTCTAAATTTATATCTGCAACATTTCCATCTCTGGCTTGCTTTCTTTTTACCTCTTCAGCTCTGATTTTCACAGTTGCTTCCTGATTGTTATTTTTAGTGCTGTTTTACACTGCTGACCTGACCCTGTCAGTACTGGTTCCAACCAGCTAGGCCACTGTGATATCAATCACCACACTCTCTCCAACCTCTCCCCCAGTTTCTTTCCCTTTCTTTTCTTTACAACCCCTCCCCCAGACTCTTTAACTATGCCTTCCTTCCTGTGGTGCCATCTTTACCTCTCTGAACCACTTTAATCCTTTCCCTGTACCACTGCTAGAACATCCCTTACCCCCCCTGCATGCTTTCCTCTGAACTTACCTTCCACTCCACTGTTTTTTTTTGTGACCCTACCCCCAAATCTCACCCACCTAAATACACCTACACTTCTGCTTACCTAGCCACTCCCACCACTTCCACAGTCCAATCCAAACTACCCATCATACACCCCAAAATCCCCTCCCACAGTTCACCTATTAAAGTAGGCCTGTCTCTCAGAGTTTACTGCAAAACACAACTTATCCTGATAAACTACCAAACAATTAACCTAAACCATAATCTCTTACTAAAATAAACTAACTTCCCAACTTAACTCACTCCTTGCTTCTACTCTAATAATCAACATCATGACCCTCAAACCTCTATTCCTACTTACTCAAGTAAAACTTCTAATTACCTTAACTTACCTAAACTATATCACACAACCTACTAAAGCAAACCACCCCCCCATTTCATACCACTACCCCATCCTCTACAAAGTACACATTTACTGTTGTCCTTATATCTCCAAGTCTCTACCCCCTCGACATTAGCATGCTCTTCCCCTATAGACCCCTACCTAACTCTAAAAATACTGTTCCCAACTACACCAGTCGAATGTCCATGAAACTCTCTACCTGTATACAACATCCCAAAAAAACCTTATCCGTCATTTTATCTCTATCCTTCACTCCAAGGACATCCACCCAAACCCAGACCCCTATACAACAATGAATGCAACCCTCCAACCCCATCGCCACCCCCACCCCCCAAGCAACAGCCAAACCCCTCCACTTCTCAGCCCTAAATGTTCAGAGCCTATGTAACAAAATTCCAAACCTTCATGCCTGGCTTCTACATAAGCAGCCTGATATGCTCTCCATCTGAGAAACCTGGCTTAAGTGCCACATACAAGATTCTGAAATAACTCCTACCAACTACCGCATGTTAAGGAATAACAGAACACAAAAAAGGAGGGGGGTGTAGCATGCCTTTATTCAACATCTCTCTTAGTCACCCTCAATACCAAACCCTTTCCCAAATTTGGCAAGACAGAAATAATACCAGCCCTACTCCACCTATACAAGCATAAACTCATATTTGTTCTCTCCCTCTATATACCCCATGGAGGCAATATCTCATCCCTTGAAGATATTCTTCCCTGGGTCGCTACCAAAATTACTCATGAAACCATAATCCTGGGAGATGTGAACATAAGCTGGGCCACAATCCAATCTCCCACTAACTCACTCAATATTAACTTATATGACTTTACACAACTAATCAATTCCACTACCAGGCTTTCCAAGGACTCCATTACTGGAAGTACAATAGACTGGATTCTAGTATCCCATCCTCACTACATCTCTGATAGTGGTAGTCTCCCAGACCCACTAGCTGACCACTTCCCCACTTTTGCCCATCGTCTCCCCTCTTCCATACAACTAACTCACACCTATATTTCCACTCACTGCCTAAAGAACTTCAATTCTGGAACCTTCTCAAATGCACTAAAAAGCACAAACTGGAACCCATTAAAGATTCTTCCCATATGTAATGCTCTCTCCTACTTTAACTCTACTTTCACAAACCTGCTCAACTCCTTTGCCCCTCTAAAAACAAAATGTATAAAAAGTAACCCTGTATGCTGGTTAACCAAAAACACCTTAGTTACCATGTGATTCTGTGACAAAGCCTGGACATGTTACCATAAAAATAAAACCACTATCACCCTAAACAAATATAAAACACTACGAAATAAAGTAAAAAAACATATTACCTCAGACCGCAAAACCTATTTCTCTGCTCTTCAAACCAACCACAACACCAATCCCAAACTATTTTGGAAAGGAATCTCATCTCTCCTCAACCCAGGAAAAAAAGAAAACCCTTGCCCCAACCCAGAGTCCATAAGCAAACTAACATCATCTTTCACCAACATCTCTATAACCTCTCCTCAGCATGCACCCATCCCTTCCTCCCCTAGCATCCCTTGCCTCCAACCTCCACCTTTCTCTATCAATCCCATCGCTATATCCACCATAAAACAACTTCTCTTAAAATTAAAACCTGGTTCCAATGCCCTTGATGAAATTCCCTCCTACTTCCTAAAAGTAGCCACAGAAGCCATTGCTCTCCCTATCAGCATACTAATTAATCAGTCTATCTCAGAAAGGCAGGTCCCCAGCTCTGGAAGAAAGCCTTTATTATTCCTCTACATAAAGGAGGTAATAATAATGTCATTCCAAACTTCCGCCCTATTGCTATCTTTTCCCCTATTTCTAAACTTCTTGAAAAATGTATCCACCAACAGCTCTTACCCTATCTCATCAACAATCAGCTTCTTACCCCCACGCAGCATGGATTCAGACCTGGTCATAGCACCTCCACTGCCCTCCTCTTCTTCCTTGAAACAATCAACAAAGCCCGTGATTCTGGCCATTTCTTGTTCACCCTTCTCCTCAAACTCTCCAAGGTATTTGACACTATTTCCCACAGCCTGCTTATTAATAAAGTCTCCAGACTAAACCTATCCCCTTCCTGTACCAAGTAGTTATCCAGCTACCTCACAACCAGTCAACAAGCAGTCATATGGAATAAAGTCACTTCACCTTTCCTTAATACTCCCACAGGTGTCCCCCAAGGTTCCATTTTAGGCCCCCTACTATTCAACATA
>NC_056726.1:1615616324-1615706324 GCF_019279795.1 Protopterus annectens
ACTACTAAGAGCCTTAGATGAGAAGTCATTTTTAATTAAAATAGCCACCCTTGTAGTATTTGTAGATGACCCAACTGCAATATTATTTTTATCCATTTTCCCTAACATTTGCCCATTGGTTTTGGGTAATATGTGTTTTTCGAATTAAAATGATCTGAGCATCTGATTTATGAGTAAGATATAGAAAAAACATTCTTTTACTGGATTGCTTGATTTCTGTAGAGATTTTTTAATATGTGGGGTAAGTTGCAGAGCATTCTTTGAAGTCAGCATGGAAGTCTAATTCTCTGCTTTGTTTTTATGTTGTCATATCTGGCTGCATTGCAATATTATCATCAACTCCTTTTTCCCATTTTTTTCTACATGGGGTCAAGGTGCCTTGTCAACTGTTGCCATCTCTCTCAGTACTGTGCTACTCTCCTGCCTTCTTTGACACTCACATCTGAGACAGGCCTTGTCTCACACAATCCATCAACCTCTTTGCCCTCATTTCCTCTTACTTTCTTCCTGTCTGTCCCAAACGTTCTTCAACAGATTGTCTTCTGCTTTTCAGCACATGTGCCCAGACCACTGTAATCTGTTCTCTTTGACCTTTTTGGCAATTAAAGCTACTCTGGCTTCTGCTCTTATGTTGTCATTTCTTCATCTGTCCCACAGTGTGCATTCTACCACCCATCTCAGGCACTTGGGGTCAAATTGCAATATGTGTCATACTTTTGCAGACTAACAGGTGACCATGGGGATCCAAGGCTTTCCTATTGCTATTAATTTGTGCATTCTGGTGCTTTGAAAATAAATGATTGGGTTTTCAAGCAACTTATTGTTGTGTTGTTTGTCTTTCGGCTTTTCCCGGTCAGGGTTCGCCACAGTGGAACTCAGGTCCACTAATGATTGGCAGTAGATTTTTTTTTTTTTTTTTACTGTGCCGAGTTGCCAGCTCGACCCCCAACCTTCAATGAAGGCATGCCCATTCACGCATGTCTTTCTGAACACCACTCGACCGCGGGGAGGACATGCAGACTCCACACAGAAGGCACGTCCCGCACTCCGGCCGAGAATCAAATGTGAGAACCTCTTGCTGTGAGGCAACAATACTACCACTGCACCACTGTGGCTCTGCCTTTATATAAGACCGTAGATGGCAATCACTGGGATAGACAAAAATATTTGATAATAATATTCAGTGACTATAGACCAATCTTCATTTATGCATAGTTACATCTTTTAAATACCTATTTGTGTGTAACCCCAGATGAGAAAATTCATCCAATCACTTTGGACTCTGCATTTATTTAGTTGGGAATTATTGTGCTTATTTCATGTTATTTTTCCTGAAAATGAAGTAATCAGCATTGTCAGAAATTGTTGCATGTGGTTCCCAAAAAAAACTTATAAATAAGTCACAGCAATCTTTTTTTTTTCTTTTTTATGGGAAAAAAATATCTATGTGTGTTAAATGACACTGCTTAAATATTTTAGGATTTGGTTATATATATTCTGTAGGCAAAGTTAGAAATATTGCAGGACTTTTGTAATATCATTTTGAGAGGTGAAGTACCTCTGATTTTTTCTTATGAGCCTCAGGATCTTTTGGGAAGAGGTGGCTTTATGAAGTGAAGAAAAAGGCTGAGCCTTGTCTTTGGTGAATATTTTGAACTCAAAGGCCTAATTAAATGGTTCTGGTAGCAACTTGCATTATGATCATCATAATGTGGTGCCAGAACTTTTAGAGCTTACTGGGACAGAGCAGGGGATATCACATTATGAAGCTGATGTTCAATCTTCACTCTTTGGTGTTTTGAACTTCCGATTCTGGCCATAATAGACCTTCAAGGAGCCTGTCTCCAATCCATCTAGTATCATAAACTCTATCACTCAAATACACATCTAATACCTGTTTAAATAAACAAATTGTATCCATTTTACTAATTCTAAGAGGCAGAGAATTCAACCAGTAAGTAGCTATAAAATGAAAAGAATTGCCCAAAAACTCGATTTTAGGGATTACCAACAAATGATCTTTATTTTTACTTCCTTTATGATGATAGTTTTTTGTTATAACCAAACTTACTCCTAAACTTTCAGATTTAAAAATCATATACATAAAGATGAAATTGCCGCTAAATTTATGTTTATACTTCTTCCTCCTAAAACCTTTTTATCTGTTGGGTATAAAATCCTTTTCAGTCTTTCAATCTGTAATGAATTAAACAGACAAACCTTCCCGGCATATTCATCACTGATATTAATAAGGTTTTAAATAGTGAGACCAAAATTTCCCTTTTGCTAGATACATAAATTCACAAAATATTCTTAACCTATAGATAGCTTTTCTAATAATACTCATAAAACATAAATTGAAATTAAAGTCACAATCAACTTTTATTCCTTAATCCTTAATATTACTCACTAGATCCAAAGTGATCTTATTCAATGCATTTTTTTTTAATATCGATTTCCATATTATTAGCAGATGACCATGTGAACAATTCATCCAAGCAACCCTGGCCTTTACTGTGATCCTCAGCTGTAGTAACAACGGGACCTATCTTAGTGTCATCATCATATTTACTAATATAAATCCCTTGAGGTACAGGAAATGATATAATAAAAAGTTTAACTAAAACTAGCTTTAAAACAGAACCCTAAGGTATTCCAGGAAAAAAAAAATAGACTTGGAAAATTATTCCCTAAACAAACTTTACTTGTTCTAAAACTTAACCAGTTTTTAACAAACCTTACTACATAGTGATTCAGACTGAGTTGCAACATTTGAAATAGTACTTTGTCATGAAGGATAGTGTCAAGTGCTTTAGCCATACCCATATAAACAACATACACAGATAACCCATTGCCCAATGCTTGCCATACTGGTTGGTAGAATGATAATAAATTTGTCTACATGATCTTCCCTGGGTAAATCCATGTTGTGTTATGTCTATATATGAACCCAATGCATACAATATATATTTATTAACTGCTCACTCAAGATATTCTCCCAGAATACTATCAGACTTTTTCTTCTTCTTCTTCTTTTGGCTTTTTCCCGGTTAGGGGTTGCCACAGCAGATCACCTGTCCGCTCATGATTGGCAGTGGAGTTTTACAGTGTCGAGTTGCCAGCCCAGCACCCAACCTTCCACAGAAGGCACACACGCGCACGCACTCACTCCTAGGCAGAATACTATCAGACTAATGGGTCTATAATTCTGAACAGATGTACTTACGTATTGGAACAATTAACAACTTGCCTGGAGACATAACCTGTTTTTAAAGTCCTTTGAAAAAAACAAATTTAGACAAGGCATAAGAATTTCTTAAATAGACTTAAAAATATTCATTTATTGCACCAGGACCCACTGCAGAAGAAAAATTAATTTTTACCAAATCTTTAGTATTAATATGTCCAAATAAATGAGGACACAACTTTAAAGTAATTACTTTCTTATTGTATCCAAAAATAAAACAGCCAAATATCCTGCATCTGTAATTATTTCATTATTATTCAGTCTTCCTGTCTCTAAATTAATTAAAATGCTTGTAAAAAGCCGTGTTATTATCAGTAATCAGTTTTACCAATTTTATGTCATAATTTCTTCTGGCTTCCTCAAAAGTCTCCTAAATATGGTTCTGTTATTCTTGTACTTAGCCTTATTGGCTTCATTTGGAAATAGTCTATATTTTTCCATAGAAACTTTATTTGTTTTTTAACTCTATCAAGTTCATAGTTACACCAAAATGTTTAAAAAATATATGTCTATCCAAAATAATTGAACATGTTTCACCATCAATAGATGCATAAAATTAAAAAAATGTTCCTGTGCCATATTAATGCTTTTATGACTCACTATTTCCTTTCAATTCCAAATTATTCAAATCAATACAAACCTCTGAAAAATCAGTTCTATAAAATAAATTAAATATCATACTGACTCTGTTTTTTATATGTAAACAAGACCCACTTAATCCTAAATTCCATTTTCCACCATAGTGGTCTAACCCCATAACCCAAGAAAAACACTACATTTTATTTTGCTAATACTTTTTTACTCATAATATATCCAGCATATCCTCCTGCAACCCCCATAGGGTCTTCAACTAGTTGTCCATGACCTAGTTACATACCTAATTTAGCAACTCATCTGACACACCTCTACCATGACAGATACCTTTCCAATTAATATATATGGAATATTAAGACCACAAACTATTAAATCATAATTACTTTCAAATTTCGTAAATAATATTTCACTAAAATCACATTTTTTTCCTAATGACTCAAACCTGGGGTGTCTGTAAAACAAGCATAACTTAACAGTACTTTTATTAATTAATATACTGACAGTCATAATCTCAAAATCTACTGATTTTTGTGTCACATTAGAGACAAATTTCATGTTGACATAAATATGTAGATAAACCACCTCCCTTCTTGCCAACCCTAACATAATTATGAATTATATATCCTTGTAATTTCAGTGGATGATTTTGCTCATAACAGCAAGTCTCATTGATTAAGAACACATCGATTCTATCTGTTATAACTTAGCATCTAACTGTATAAATTTATTATTTAAACTTCTAGCATTACACATATAAAAAATTTAGATGTTATCTATTTCATCTCTCAACTTTTTCTTACATCCTTTGTTTTCATAAAAAAGAATCCACATGCCCCTCACAGCTTTACCTAAAAAACCTATTATCACTATAATATAAAAGTTCATAGATTTGTACTAAGCTAACTGCCCTTGTGAGCCATTTTAAGCCTAGCCAATTATGCCTTGTGAGACTCAAACCCTGCACCTTGTGTTTATAAGGAAAACACCTTAACCATTTGGCCATCCTGCCAACCCTAGTAGCTTATCTTTCCAAAATAATCATTCCTGTGCTCCAAATCTTCCCACAATATATAAATATGTCAATACTTGTCTCTAGACAGGTATTCTCAAAGAATATGTGAGTGGCCTGGCAGCTTGTTTTAACCTTAAACCAAACTGGTGTGCAGGGATGACATTAGCAAACACTATTTCAAATTGTTCAGTCCTACTTAGTGCACGAATTTTTTTAAGTGTATCGATAAATAAAGGTAGATTATACCTGCCAACATAATTTCCACCTTCAACAATTATAACCTTACCATGCTTTCTTGCTTTGCTAAAAAGACCTCTTCAGTGCAATCAGTATATCCAACATGATGCTTCCATTAAGATTTGTAACTGTAACCCAATTTCTATTGGACCCTAGTATCATATTTCTTATACCTCTCGGATAGACTCACCAATGATTACTACATGTGTTCCTATTGAAAATTGATGATGTAGTTCATTACTGATCATATCTCCAATATTGTTTTCCAGAACTACACTTCCTAAAGATTTTTGCCTTTTCTTTTAATCATTTTCCTCATCTATTTCATCAAACCCATCTTGATCTATATCCCTAGTAGTTCTACCCTCCTTTGATTTTGTATATTGTCTTTGTCATCATCACATATAAAATTGCCTGCACAATTATCTCCCATAGCTTCTCCAACTGTGGTCTTGATTTGACCCCTGCTAGTCTTCATTAAACTTCCTATATTACTAACTTCAGAAATGAACAAGGGTGATGTTTGTAGCCCATTAATGAAAATTGTATATTTCCCCCATCTAACATAGTATACAAAGAAACTTGTTTCATGAAGATATTTAAACCATTCACTGCATCTCCATTTCCACTATTATCATTCCAATCAATAAGGGTAAATTATATTTCTTTACTTTTTAAGATCTTAACTACAGGAAATAAATGATTATGTTCTGTTGTTAAATCCACTTGCACCTCTTTATTAGGTTTTGAAAAGAATGAGGTTTTCACAATACCAGCACTCTGTATTGATATTAAACATGTTACAAATCTTACATTTAATCAAATAATCTCTATCAGGAAGGCCTGTAAGGCAAAAATGATCAATTTCTTCCATTATATACTAATGTTTAAAAAAGCTCCTACCTTCCACACCTTTCACTCCTAACATGCTTAACAGGGAAATATGCAATAAATGAGTCTTTGTGCCTTTGCATCACAGCAAATGTGACAGTCGAAGGTGCTTACTTGCATCTGCTCATTTTCTTTTTTTTATGTACTTAAAAAACATCTCCACTTACATACTCACAGCTATACTTAACTGCAAGAAAAAACATAGAGGAAAGTCCTTCCAAAAGTACCCCCAGCCCTTAAAAGGACTAGAGGAGTACAAACACTTTCCTTTACAAAAAGTGTGTTCAGTTTAAAATGCCCATGTCCTCACTTAGGTGTAAGAAAAAAAAAACAAAACACAGAAAAAAAGTCTTTCCAACAGTACACCCATCCATTAAAAGGATTCAAGGAATACAAACACTTTCCTTATAGTAAGTCCAATCAGTTTAAAATGCACTGTTAACCTGAGAAGCTAGATGGATGATACAGAATCAGAATTGCCTAGACATGGTAAAGCCCTGCTGAGTCTAATTATGGTGGCTGCCAAAAATGTAATTACTCGCAAATGGAAATCAAACT
Source organism: Protopterus annectens (assembly GCF_019279795.1). Taxonomy (NCBI): domain Eukaryota; kingdom Metazoa; phylum Chordata; order Ceratodontiformes; family Protopteridae; genus Protopterus; species Protopterus annectens. The sequence continues at coordinate 1,615,622,864 of NC_056726.1, forward strand.
CTAAACCTACTAGAAGTAGTGAATATATTAACAGAGATAAAACAACTGGAACGGAGAACTTTCGAAAATGGTAGAAGCAAAATACATAGGAAAATGGGAATTGTGGGAACAATAAATACAGGGGAGGAATGAGGTTTAAAAGAAGGCAGGACTTAAATGAGCTATGTAATATTTGACAAAAATGATTGGGTAGCTTATGAGTGATGTATAATGATTGCAGCTGGGAATGTGTCAGTATGGTCTGTGATGCAAAATGCTTGTGACTAGGATTGTGTTAGTGAGGTTTGTTTTCATGTATATAAATGTATGATTGCCTATGTTGTAAGTGATGGTTTAATATAGATGTTTCTAGTTTAAGAAGAAGGTCAGGAATTGAAAAATCTATGTAATATAGCTTAGGTTATATGATATATAGCAATATGTGTGAATTATAATGTTTATAAACGTGAACTTGTTAATACAGTTTAATTACTTTTATATAAATATAAATTTGCCTATATCACAAATGATAAATCAATAAAGGCATTTAAAAAAACAGTGTGCATTTAGGGAAGGACTTATGAGTTACTCTGTTCCAAAGGAAAATTAGAGAAAAGGTAATTACTTTCGACTGTTGTGATTCATTTGTAGTCAGTGGTAGGGATTACTCTTAGGAAAGCCAGCAAGTATAAGTTGTGTTTGCAGGCAGACTGGAGAATGTAATGAGCGTGATCCATATCTTATTGATAGTGGCTGGGTATCACATTGAAAATCTTGTCTTGATAACATAAGCTTCTGTGGGAATGATCTTGGTCTTCTATAAAAACATACCTGAGTTTTGGTCAGCTTAATTTGAGAAGAATTATTAAAGGACATGTTTTAGGAGGTTTAATCATGACAAATAGATTGAATGGGTATGTGGTAATGATCATGCATAAGATGGAAAGAAAGGGGTCCATGAATAACAGAAGCTGGTAAGTTGGTTTTGGAAATGGAGAGGAATTCTATGATATGTCAGGTTCCTGCATGTGAGAGTAGGCTGTAATTTAACTGGAGCTGCAGACAGCTTTCTTTCCAGCAATAGATTGCACCCAATGCCTTAAGGACCATACATATGGGAGCACTGGTGGCTCTATATGGAGTTTTCAAAGGATAAGAAGGGGCAAATGCATAACTGAGGCCCTCTGAGGTAGAGCGTGGTAGTGGAGGCTTGAGCATCATCATGGGAAAATGGAACGCAGGGGGATTTAAATAATACCAAAAAATGTGATTAGCAGGAGAAACAGAGAAAGTATAGATGTAATTTGATGCAGGAGACTAATCTAACTCTAGGACTATTCAACAGATTGAGGAAAAGGGAGCAGCAACTTTTCCTCAGGTAAAATTAGATTGAGTAATGCAAGTGCAAAAAGTGCTAAGGGTGAAAGATGGCTTTCGATTAGATATAATGCTGTGGAAAAGAAAATTATATTATGCTCATTGTCTTTGTATAAAGGTGATAATTCTGAAAGCTTAGGGAACTTTTTTGACTCAGTAAAAGGGATAAAATTAATAGATCATGTTTACAATTATGGCAATTTCAATATAACTATGGATGAAAAAACAGATAATCTAATCAGTAGAATTCATTATCATCTTACAAGCAGGAATAGCTTAATTAGCAAGTTTGCACTGGAATGCATAAAGGATGCTTAGGAAACTAGTAAAGGGTCAAATGAATGCTTTACTTTTTATAGGGATTGCTCAGTGCAAGTAAGTCAAATTAATTTAATTTTTATGTCTGAAGTGCATTTATTTAGGAATAGAAAGTATGCATCTAAAAGAAGTGGGCAAGTCTGACACTGGAGTGTTAGGAATGCAATTGTCTGCTTCAAAAGAGAGTAGATATTGGAAGTGGCAGCTTTATGACTTGTGCAACTTTGAGAAAATTATATTGTTGCAGACTTATGATGACACAGACTGTGGAGGAGAATGGTCTACTAGGAGAAGAGAATAAAGGCTTCAGGAGCAATTGATGAAGGGAAAGGTAGAAGAGCATACTATGAGGACAAAAGACCTGGAAATACTTGAGTTGAAAAATGATGTGAGGTAAGTATGAGAAAATACGAATTATAATATGAATTATAGTATGAATTATAGTATGAATTATATTATGAATTATAATATAAATGATAGTATCTATAGGAATAAAATGAAATGAATGGAAGGGTGGTTGTTAAAAAAGTTAAAAATAGATAACTCTCACAGGGGTAAGACAGAAACTGACCACCAGTATATTTGTTGTGCATTAGGAAAAGTACAGTCAAAGGTTCCTGCTTATAATGTGAAACAGAAGAAGGGACAGACATTGAGAGATAGTGTGGGGAATGTGCATGAGAGATTTGAGGACATTAAAAAGGATTTTACATAAGAATCTGTACTCAGGTCTGGAGTCTAGAGTGCAGCAAAACTGCTGTTTTGGGGTGGGGGGGGACACTGAAGAGAAATAGTTATCGGGGTGGATATTATGGTATTGTGGGTTGAATAAAAAACTATGAGGAAAATTAGAATAAAGCAGACTCTTTCACAATAAAACTGAAACCAGAGATCCCTTCTACCCACAGTACCTTTAGAAATTTCTTTAAGTCAAACTACCTACTCCAGATGACACACTGGCAAACTTCAAATCTCAACCAAACCCAGTTAACTTCACCGAATATGCAGAAATGTACACCACCACCACACTATACCAACATGGAATCTTATAGGAACAAGTGCAGGGCAAACCTCAGAAATAAACCAACATGGTGGAACCATAATATTAGCAAGCTGTACAATAAAAGGAAAAGAATTTTGACCAAACATCAGAAGAGTAAGTCCCAGACTCGTATAGCCCTTATCACTGAAATAGACAACTCAGGAGCTTAATACAATCCACCAAAACCATGGCCATGCTTACTCAGTTACTCAACCTAGTGGATTTTTTTGAAAATGTTACCAAAGCAATGGATAAAGACAAAACAGTGCACACTGCATATCTCAAAATGGCAAAACATTTTACTCAGGCATTGTAGAAAAGCTAAATAAACTGGAAATGAACCCCTATGTCACCCACTGGATTACAACTGGCTCACAGATAGGGCACAGATAATTAAAATAGGGGAAATTACCTGTACAATGAGATTGGTCTTCAGTGGATTCCCCCATGGTTCTGTGCTGGGAACTCTCCTGTTTGGTATCTACTTTTCTGAGGTAAAAGCCAACATCAAATGACTCTGGCTGACTAAGTTTGCAGATAGCTGCAAGTTAGGAGCATTCAGTGACTCCATAAATTACTTAGCCACCCAGCAGGTAGGTTTGTCCCAACTAAATGACTGGTGCCAAAATCATGAACTGAAACTGAATACCAAAAAAATGAATTATTCTATCCATTGCGAAGTCATCTATCCCAGGGAGCTACCACACTGAAAATCATGCTTAACAATTGACCCAGATGCTCAGTATTTAGAAACTTATATGGACAGAGAGCTAACTTTTGGCCACCGTGTGTTTACTGTTGCAAAAAAGTCCTTCTATAATGTGCAGCTTATAAACAAAAGGATTGTGTCTAGATTGAGGGATGTCATTGCCTGCATTTACGCAGCCTTCATTAGGCCAATCCTTTAATATAATGCCACCATTTGGCATGTATCTGTCCAGACTCATACAAATGGAATGTCAACAGATACCTTGCTAAACTAAAAGGTGATCTGTGTCTGGCATACAAGCCATCCTCTGACCATTTTCTGATAGATTTATTGCACATCTGCAAATCAAATGGCTTTAGAAATACTCAGTCTAAGGAACTAAACCTCTTCTACAACATCAACAGAAGAGTTTGAAGAGACAAGGATATCCTGCAGAGGATATTGCTGTTGTGGAACACACTCCCCAGCCACATAAAACAAAATTCATCTCAGTCCATATCCAACCACAACTTATATCTATGGATGGGAAGCAGAAAATTTGCAGCAGGACTGCCCTTTTACTAGTAATGGACACAGGCAGCTTCTAAGTGCTTTATCCTATGCATGGGGTTCCCATCAAATTATGTATGGTATGATCCCAGTTATTCTCATAGGGGGTAATATATAATTGTTAATAATGGGATGGGTAAAGCCAATCTAAAACCTAATGGTATCGGTTAGTTCAAGCACAAAAAGTGAAACTGACTAGGCTTAAAATGGACTGCAAGGCAGCTAACCCAGCACTTCCTTTTGGAACTATGAACCCATGAATACAAAAATCATTCAATGGTCTAAGAGACGCATGTGCTCTGTGATGTGCAAAGCCATAAAAGATAAATCTAAACAGTCCCAAATCGAATAAGTAGATAAAAACACACCATTAACAAGAGAATCCAGCAAAGGCTTGCAGATACTTAATAAAGACAACTGGATTAGTGTAAAACAGTTTTAATCTTCGCTTTCGTCTATAACAGACTGCTTCAGAACAAATTCCACATAACAGTCAAATCCTTTTAAATAAATACGTACATCAATCAAAACACACTCCTGATTATTTAATCAATTACACTCAATTAAATAAAAAATATAACAAAATCAAAGTCCAGCATTGTATAAAATGGATTTTCTATTAAAACCATTTCATCCAAGTTTGTTTTCAGTCTCCTCTCTTTTAAGAAACATAATATTAATAGAATTATTTATTCCTGGTAATTCAGCCCCTAATTTTAGTTGCCATAATCTCTCCTTCTGTTCAAATGTATTCTTGTACTCTCTACATAACATGATCTTTTGGCACTTGCTCTAAAATAGAAAACAAAAATATCTTATTTTCTTTGCATATGAGTGTGTGCTTGTATAAGGCATTTTTCATGTCTTCATTTTTTTATAGACTAGAGATGCTCTTTGATTTGTTTTTATAAACATCTAGTTGACATCCCTATATAAAAACAATCACAGTCTGTACAAACACTAACATATACAATTCCCCTGGTATTACAGTTATACACCCTTGTTATAGCTAATGTCCATTCTAAATGTTTTAAATTTACAAATGGCCCTTCCAAAACATATCCACACACAATGCACCCCCCCACATTTATACATACCCTTGTTTCTGTTAGACACTTCCCCTGCAGATATGACTTTAGTGTTTTCATTTTGCAATAATCTCTTTATGCTGTTATTTTTGTACACAAACTTTTGAGAGTCATCTAACACACTTATCTAGTCTGAATTTCCCTTCAGTATTATCCAGTTCTTCCTAATAATAGAACAATTTAAAACAAAGAGTTAGAAGGTCACACTGAAAAAACAATCAGAAAAAAATAAATGAAAACTCCAGCCAAGCTAGAACTTCCAATGAGTGACCTCCCCAACCTCTTTTAACAGAGATACATGGTATATATGTAAATGGCCCTTATGAACATCAGGTGTTTTAGCTATTTGGCAATTCTGATTGCCCATGACTTTTACATTTGAAGTTGATTTAATGGACAATATCAGGCCAATCAAGCCAAACCCCACTAGCTATGGATATGCAAATTTCAACCTTGTTATGACATCATCAGCATAGCGTAATCAGAGTGTTTGACTAAGCATAAGAAACACAGGATCGTTATAACCAGCTGATGTCCATTATCATTAGGGTGATTGCAAAATATCCCAAATAACAAATTAAAACAAAGAGTTAGAAGGTCACACTGAAAAAACAATCAGAAAAAACTAAATGAAAACTCCAGCCAAGCTAGAACTTCCAATAAGTGACCTCCCAAACCTCCTGTAACAGAGGCACATGGGATATATGCATATGACCCTTATGAACATCAGGTGTTTATAGCTGAAACACCTGATGTTCATAAGGGTCATTTGCATATATCCCATGTGCCTCTGTTACAGGAGGTTTGGGAGGTCACTCATTGGAAGTTCTAGCTTGGCTGGAGTTTTCATTTAGTTTTTTTCTAATACTAGAACAATAATATATCTGCTAGCCTTGTCAGGTTCTCTTATTGTTAGAGCCATGCAATAACCTTCTGTTCTTTTTTTAAGAAAAGAGTGGATCAGAAGCATTCAATAGCATAGAATGTGCACATCTTTCAGAAATCATTCCTGGACCAAGGGGTCTACTACAATGTCAGACTGAGCTGAAATATTAGACTTAAATAGTCTGATTGCATCTTTTTCCATGGGCAAACTCCCTTACGGTAATATATGCTATATTTTAAATGAATAATACAAAACTGAAACATCCCTGGCAGCACAGTAACATCTTGACAGTATAATAACCTTTGGAGATAAGAACTTTGAGAATAATGTCAGTTCCAAATATTTTCCTTTTTTGAGCACTGTATCATTATGAATTTAAACTAAAAATAGCATATTCTGTAGAAATTAAGCTCTGCTTCCCTCTGGAACTTATGTTTGAAAAGAATGAGTTTGATTTGAAAGTAATATATTCTACACAAATCATGCCATCATAGATTATTTTGTACTGATATTGTCTCTATTTTTTGTTCCTTAGCTTCTCCAGCCAGAGTGAAGATGTACCAGCAGTTCCAGGGGAAGTCATCCTGACTTTACAGGTAGAGAGGTGACTACACACATTTTATACTGTATAGTCTGAAATTTTATAATTAACAGTTTTTCATCTTTGTTGTACACATAAAACTCATTTACATTTTTAGACAGATTTGTTATAAGGAATATGTTATTAGCTACTGTTTATTGAGTATGGCATGCGACCTATGTATGGCAGTTAGCCATTTGGATGTTTTGTTAGTATAAGTGCTTGTTATTTTCTGGAAATATAGAAGCAGGTGTGCTGTCACTGTGGCTTGACAGCTAGCATGTTTGTCTTTTGTTGTTCTTCATAGGAAAATTGTGCTTTCTTTTCCCACAGTAGGGGATGTTCTTTCATCTTCATTACTCACCACAGTACAGCATGTAGGGGAATCAAGTGTTGTCATGAGCATGAGGCTTTGTCAGGGCTCTGACTGATTTAGTGAAATGTTGCAAACAGGGTAACTTCTAGATTATGCAGAGGAAAACATATGCCTATGCATCCCCATACAAACATACTAGTGTGTGGCATCCTACTTACAGCAAATGACTTCACTCTCCGGTCATAGATTATGCATTTAGAACAGTTGCACATACTGACAGATGTGGCTCTCCGGTCATAGGTTCTGCGTTTAGAACAGTTGCACATAGTGACAGATGTGGCTCTCCAGTCATAGGTTCTGCATTTAGAACAGTTGCACATACTGACAGATGTGACACATCTCAGAAAATATAAATGCCTGCATTTGTAGTTGGCCCCTGTTATTGTCACTTGCATTTATTTGAGTACTGCATTTGTGTATGAGATAATATATTTTCTGAATTTCACTGTACTTTTGCATTTCTTTCCTCATCTTTTTTGCCACTATATTTCTGTTTATTAAATTTATTTTCTTTATGTTGCTTTTTCTTTCTATTTTGTCTTTTTTATATAACATCATCCCCAGCAGCACCTGTAGCCACACTGCAGACTACTAGCCTCATGGATTACCAACACTACCTGCCCCATCAACTCTCCATATTACCAGGGATGCCTTCACAAAAGTACCTGTGAGGAAACTGATAGGCTGTCTAGCCCTGCCCTTTGTGGGGCTTCTCTATTTGGGACTGATGTAGTTCTTATCAGTACCTTTGCCAAGGGACAACATCCCTTTATAAACAAACAACAGCATGCAAATGTGGCAGGGAAGCTGGCGGACTTCTGCCTTGATGCCCACTTTGGCCACTCATTTTGTAAAAGCCATTCATTGAACAACACAAAATATTTAAAATAATACCAAACAGGAACCTAGAAAAAATTGACAACAGCTTGTCCAGCACCTCACCAAAATACCTGATGGGGGTTAAACAAAATTATAGAACTGTTTGAATACATGTAAATATATCCAATTAACCACTGAAAAAATAAATAAAATATTTAGCATTTAAAGCAATATAGTCCTTTTATAATCAAAATACTCAATTAAATTAACCATTGCCAATCTAACTCATCGTTAAATCCACTGGTGCTAATTTTATATATTTCAAAATTATTCTAGCCCCCGCAAAGTACTTAAATCATGATCTATAACACTACCCCTGGGTAAAAGCACACTGATAAGTTTGGTGTAAACACAATATTTGCATTGCTTCCATGAAAATTATGTGCACAAAATGTAGTATATTTAAATATATTTTTTATTCCTTATATCTGAAAAAAAGTTCCTGAATCCCTGCTTTAACTGTCCTTTTCTTGTTTGTACACCATAACAGTTGACATTTTGTAAATTATAATCCTGGTAGATTGATGTGAATTAATGTCTTACAAATTACACAATTTACTACTAATTTTAAACTTAGTTCCATGGAGAACATGCTTATGCATATTGAATCTGTCACATCTAAACATCCCTTTCTCACCACCATTGACAAATCCAGTGTGAGGGATACTTACTTCTGGCATGGAATACATTTTTAGCTGAAATAATTGTATTAAATAGTTTAGACTGAACAGAATTATATATTTTACCTTCCAATGTGATATTAAAAAAAATCAAACTAACATAAGTAACACAAGAATATAAATAAATACCATGTTCATTCTGATTCAAAATGTTAACAGAATTACTTTTATCTTGTTTGTTAACTTTATATAAAAGTAACAGGTTATCAGTATATCTAACATACTGATGCACATTATTAATCATAAACTCATTCATTAACATGGACACCCTGACAAATTCTGCCATAAAAAAAATTGCATAAACAGCAGGAAAGGGAACACCCATCACTGAAGCTTTATTTTGAACAAAGCATTTGTTCTCATATTTAAATTTATTTGTTTATTTATAAATTTATTTATTTAGTTAGTTTGTTAGTTAGTTGCATTTGTTTACTGGGATGGTCCAGCTGGGGCAGAAGTGCCCATTTTCAGTGGAGTCTTGGGGAGAAAAGCTCCACATATAAGAAATTTCACATAAAATACAGAATGTACATTAAATAAAGACATTTGGTACATAATATTGGCAACTTATATAACTGGTGAAAAAACAGTACATAAGCAATCATTCTCAAATCAAAGATATTATTTCAAGCAATACAGAGTATATACATGAGAACATTCCATGAGTAGTTATCAGCTAACAACATTTCTATAGGTCACTTCATGCAGTGGGTGCAAAGCAGTTAAAGGAATTAATTAAAGACTAGGTACTTAAACTTTTCACACGTTTAGGAGGTATAATAGCTGAGAGATAGGCTATATGAGTCATGTTGCAGGAATCAGCAAAGTCGGTAGATATTGTTGCAGGTATAAGTGGTGGTATGATATTAAGGTAGGCTGCAAGAGTACCTGAATGACTCACCTGGTTCAGTGGTAGGTCTATAAGGGTTAGGAAGAGAAGGAAGTAGACAGGTGGGATCAATGGTAAGACAATGAGGATTAGTACAAGAAAGAAGTGGACAGGATGGAGAGTCGGAGTAAGTAAAAGGACAGGTGGATGTGAAAGGAGGATGCCAGAGTAGTAGAGTGGGGGTGAAAAATATATTGTGATTCAAAGAAAAATGCAACAATTAAATAATATACAAAGAGAAAGTGCCTTCACTCAAATAGTACGGTACTGCTCTAATTCATAATTGTGTTTTATGGATATATATGTCCAATGTTCAAAGTAATTTCTGTGCAAACTCAAAAGACCTTCAAAGAGTTTGCCATAATTATATCCTGAAACAAATACCCACTCTCCCACTCAAGCATCTAATTAAACATCTAATTAAACTTTAGTTGTAACTGGCAATTTAGCATAAAATTATTTCTAGTCTCAACATGATGTCCGCCCTTACTTATTCCAACATTCACATATCAATTTTTACCATGAAAACAGTTATGAATTATAAATAACTCACCCCTCCACAACCTGTACTTAACAGAATTCAGAGACAATTTTTTCAGTCATCTATTATATGATGTGCCTCTTAATCCTTTAATTTGTCTAGTAAAATATTTCTGAATACATTCCAGTCTTTCAAGTTGCCTATAATTACACATATAAACTGGATCACAATATTCTGCAAAAGTTCTTATTTTAATCTTATAAATAGGCAACAGTATTTTCTTTTCCCTTCTCACTATAGTTCTAAATATATTCTTTAGCTCATAATAGCATATTTTAATAATCTCCAAAAGATGCCCTACAACATTGTAATCATTATCAATCTTTATACTGAAGTCACATACACTGTCAGCCACACCTATTCAACAATTATGTTATTACCATCTCCAAAATGCATCATCCATGTCTTTTTAATATTAAACTGTTGGAATCTGACTATAAAATAAATCATCTAAATGTCCTTGTAGTCAATAATATTCATTTATATATGTTGACATTGATGCAACCTTGAAAATATCTGCATGTTTACATGACCATGTATTAACATGTATTGTTATAAGCAATTAAAAAATAGTCCAAAAAAGACCTCTGAGGGATTCTATTACTAAGCTTTTTGCCCTAGACAAAGATTCACTCAAACAGTTTAATCCATCTCAGTACATAATGATTAATATTGTATTTCATTGATAATATAACAATTCTGTAATGAGGTATCTTTCAAAGGCCCTAGCCATAAGATAGAGCACTTCAACTGGTTAACCCATATCTAAACATTCTAAAAGTGGCTAGTGAAAATAAAGTAAATTCATGAAGCAGAAATATAAACTCTAAACATCTAATGTCAATCACTAATACTTCTTATATAATACTTATATATTCTTATATAATACTTCTTATACTAATAACCTTACACAGTCTCAGTAGTATTTTTTAACAAATGATCTAGTCTCATGCATAAACCTCTTAAGAATCCTGTATACCTATAATTATGAAACATGCAGGGGATTTAAATAAAGATTTATGTGTTGGGGTATAGCATAAAATATCACAAAACAAAGGATACTTAACATATAACATTCCTACATATGTTTCATTTAAATACCCTAGTATACACCTCTTTTCAACAACTCAAATAATTGCATATTATTAATCTCAAAACATTACTTCTTATTAATGATCAAATAATCAGTTTCATTATTTGATAATGTACTAAACATCTGTACATTGTCATTTACTCAGTGATTGCTACAACATTACCCCCTCTTATCAATCATACATATTATCAATTTGTTCTTGATTGACTTTAAAACATTCAGCACATTCCATTCATCTAGTTGTGCACCTTCTTGGGATGTATTGTACATTAAATATGTTTTCTGATTGCCTTTGGTGTGACTGAATCACCATCCTATTAGGAGTCATCCCACCCCATTTACCCTCACTGTACTAGGGGACATTCTGCACCACTACCTTATCAGCAGTTCCCACCCATGTTCTTCTACACAAGGGTTAAAGAAAGCCATCTGTACCTACCATCAAAATCAGCCATTTGCCATACAGCAGCACACATTTTCCCCCTCCTAATTTCCTCAACCCATCCTGGATTCTAATACTCCGTCCTATGTTAACTGACTTATTACTGTCTTAATCCCCTCTCCCTACACATATTTGCATACATATGCTATCTCCTGTCTACAATTCTACTCTAATGTTATCCATGCCATAATCTCCACAACATTTCACTCATTCACTTTTAGCAACCACTTCAGCCTCCACATTCACAAAATGACATGACCTACAATTGTGTGACATACCCAGCAACATCATCTTATGCTCCAGCTCACCAACCACATCTCCACTATATCCCCCTAAAACCTATATACATATCTGTCCCTGCTGACTCTAATTGCTGATATTACACCAACAGCTATATCATCTAATCCCACACCTATTGCAAATCTAAAACCTCAGATCCCTACATTATTTTCTTTCTCTCTGTCTCTTTCAACTGACACCTGGTTCTTTCTCTCTACAACAGTGCTCTCCCATCACTTGCTGATACCTCTGTCACTACTGCCATAGCCCACATAGCCACCTTTTCCTTCAGTCATTAACCATTCCCTGGAAGCGCACTACCACCTCATTATTTATTTAGTACTACTTTCAATCGTATCTTCAGGAAACCATACTTACATACAAACTCCAAACTCTTATTCTTAAATCTAAGAAAATGTGTCCATTTTCCTAGTTTTATCTTCACCAAAAATTAACTCTGTGTGGTGACATCTATCCATTCCTGGTCCACTATATCAAGAGTAAAAAAAAAAAAAACTCGTACAACCTCCAATAACAATTGCATAGCTAAGCACTAATTAAAAAAAAAGCAAGTGAGAGGCCTACTCCTCTACAACATAAATCTGAGTAGTATGCACAATCGGGTTTCTGAATTCCATATTCCATTATATCCCAGATATTGTAGTAATAACTGAAACCTGACTAAAACAAGATGTAATGGATGAGGACATTCTTTCTCCAGGATATAATATACGTAGATGGAACAGAAAAAGAAAAAAATGTAATACAATGGTCAAAATATAGCAAAACAACCTGCAGCTCTCTTTTTGCTTTCTTATTTCCTCACAAACTCAGTGGCTGTGCAAACAACAAAACTGGGAACTAAATTCACATAAACAAATAAAACACACACACACTGGAGTGATATGGTCTTATCTCAGTCTATGGAGCAAATTACCATCACAGGACAAGCAAAGTACAGTTTTTACTGCCTTTGAGTCTAGTCTTGATGGGTGAATAGGTAGACACAAATTTATATCAGAATTATCATGTATGGCTCTACTTGATATAAGATGAAGGCATTATTAAGGGCGGCAAGAAAATTTGTCTCTGTATATATTGGTATATATGGTTACTTGTGTGTCTTTTGCCTAGTTTTTTTCAGTGTTTCAAAGCTCTTATGTTTTATCTCTGTCCAGAGCTAGTCCAGAGTGAGATCACAAATCAAACAACATATACTACTACTGATCTTTTTTTATCTTCTTGATGGCAATTTAAATTAATCGGAAGCTATTAATAGAATAATCCATTTTTACATACATTTTGTCAAAATTTCCAGTGTCTTTGCGTATACACTATTCTAGCTGCTAGAACATTTCACATTTGAAAAAAAAAATTGTATCTGATTTTTAAAGGATCCTTGCATCAAATTTATTTAATTGTCATATAAACATAAAATGGTTAGGCAATACATTTTACATAAAATCTAGTATTATTCATTCCTTTATTTATTGTAGTTCAGTACCATAGTTATCTGACTAGACCTAGCACCTTCAAAGCACAGACCCAGGGTGAAAATGTCCCTCAATTATCTACATGGTATACAACAGTTATTATAGAAGAACAATTTACAAATGAACAGTAAATATTAAACTGTGCACACATATGTTACAATTATCTTAAATGCAGTCACAATGTATTATTATATTATTACACATAATAATGACAAATTATTAGCTTAGATTTGGACATTCTTAACTAGATGAATGCAGTGGCTTTTCACTTCTTATCTCCATTTGATATATTTAGAATTGGATGGTTTAGAGAACATTATTTCTATAAAATTAGGAATGCATTGTGGAAAACAATTCAAGCAAAGGTGCTTTCCAAAAATGAATAAGTCCTAATACACAAAGTCACATGTTTTTCCATTATGTTTCAAAGGAAATTTTTATGCCTGGAATAAGCATATTATCTGAAAAGGCTCATTATCAAGAATACAGTTAGTACATTGTGAAAGGATAGTATCTTTATGTAACTGAAATAACCAGAAAATGTTGCTTTGCACCATATCAATAATAAATCTATATATCATATCAGTAACCATTTGAAATCCAAAACACAAAGACAGAATGGCTGAAAAAATGGACTTGAATATACTGAGTCCAAGACTGCCATTTCCTAGAATATTTCCTTTTTGATATAAAGAAGAAGTTTAAAGTAGTACTGTTTGATAGTCACTCTTCTTAAAGTTTCAGTCTTTTTTTGACAAATTGGCACTCTGTATTTCAAGAAAGAGCTCTCAACATTTTTGTAGCTGAGGTCATATCAATTCCTTGTGTCATGTCAATAAAAGAGATGGCAGAAAAATAGTTGCCACCTACATTTCATACCTACACAATAAATAGAATTTTTTTAAAAACAGCCTTAGTATCATGATAATGTCTAGACACATGATTTGGAATCAGCAGACTCAGCGGTTCCAAGAATCTCATGCTTTTGTCATATAGTAGCCTATTAAATAGCATAGCCATTGATTACGGTAGGTAAAGAAACTTCTGGTGATTGACATTGTTGTCATCAAGTCATTTTAACATCAGTGTAGTCTTAGGCTTCTTATGTTCACCTCAGAATGTGCCTTTTAGAACAGACCAGTATTAATGTTTAACAGGGAGTCACTCAGATAATCAGTGCCACATCTAGAAATTCTGCCATTAGCATTTATTTATACTTCAGTTCAAAAAAAAAAAAAAAATTAAAAAATAAATAAATATATATATATATATATAAAACTTCTTATGAAACAAACTATTACACAATTGGTAGCAACCATATCACTAAAGTTAAACACTGAAAAATCTTTGTAGGTTGAAATTTTCCATAATATTTTCTGATGCTGACCAATGTTTTATGTTGAAAAGATTCAATAAGCTTAATCTTCCATTACACTCACGTCTTGTTCTTTTTCTTTGAAAATTATTTGATAGAGACATTTGTGGGTTATTGCAGAGAAAAGATGATTTTAGAAAACGTAATGGGCCGGATTCACGGTGGCTTGCACGGAGTCTACGAGTAGAGTAAGACTCCGTGCAGCCATCATATCTGACGAGCGATCCAGGAACAGCCTGTAGGGGCATGTAAGAGAGCTCCTAAAAAGTCTCCTACACGGACAGGGCTGGGATATGCAAATTACCTCACTTGCAGCCGAAAGGCATGCAAATGAGGTAAATTTGCGATCCAGGAAGCACAAACCTGTCCGAGTAGGAGAAGTGTTAGCTGCAAAAATGTACTCAGTTGACAACTGAGTACTGTTCTGCAAATAGCACAGTGGAGCCTTGTCATCTCCAAATAAAGGTTGCATATGGTTGAGGAAGCATGCCAATGGTCAAATATACGGCCATTGGAAAGTTTCCCAGATGCAAAATTAAAATAAAAATATATTTTTTTTCCGGCGATTTCCGATGTTTAAGCGTAGCGCAGCGCCGCGCAAATGGGGTGCGCTATAAAAATCATAAAATAAGACAATAAAAACCACAAACGTGGAATTTATGAAAATTGTTAAATGACAATGTAAGGGAATAGCAGGCTGAAGACAACATGGCCACCGAGTAGGGGTTGCTAAGGGGAGAAGCCCAGTCTAAGACATGTAACCAAGCATTAGTAGGCAATCCTATGTAAATGAGTGTTAGGATAGTGAATCGCACTTCTACATAGCAAATGAGCACAGTCAGTGCAGTGTAGGAGTAGGATATGGGGAGGAACAGAGTAGGAGATAGGTGACATCACAAGGGGGGGTATGTATGAATGTAGTGAAGCTCATTGGAGCACAGTGGCATGTGTTAGCTGTCAGTTAGAAATCATGGAAAGAGGTGTGTCAACAGGTAGGCCAGGGAAAGGCAAGAAATGGAAGGTGTATACTGTGGATAACACCAAAGTTTCTTGCTGAGCGGGTATGCGCGTGTGCGCACTTGTAAACCCGACTAAGACAAAGTGCATGCGTGGAAGCATGAGTGCGCGTGTATAAGCTGGAGTAAGCATGCATAAGGCTGTTAGAAGAACTGTAAGATTGCGCTGGTGTGTGCGTGTTTTAACCCGAATAAGCAAGTTTTAGTCCATCTAAGCATGTGTGCACGAGTGTGTGCTGCTGTGAGTGTGTTTCCGCTCGTAAGCACGTCGCTCCCCCTGAGGAAACAGAAAGGAAAAAGGAAGCACAACAAATAGTAGGAAGCTACCAGGGAATACTAGTAGAGCTAGCAGGTGCAAACAATCAGAAGCAGGCAATTACACAGGCAGAACACTAGCCCAGCCCAGCACTTAAAACTCTGCAAACAACAGTGTAGTTTGTTTCTCTCAAGAGACACTGCAACACTGGAGTAAGCTACTAGAAGTGAAAACTGAAAAAGCTACACTCAGACAAAAAATGCTAGGGGCTGCCATTGCTGTTATAAGGTGACATATGCAACATGCTGAGGGTGGTGACAATGTAAATGCTGCCAGACAACCCACAGTGAGGAGACGGAGAAGAGTGTACAGGCCCAGGGTCACCTACCAGGGGTTACATGAGCTGGAGATAGTGGAAATCTATAGAGTGGACAGAGACCTCCTGCAGCAAATTGTTGAGCTGTGCAGGCCACGCCTCACACACAGAACCAACAGAGGGGAACCCATCCCAGTGGAAACCAAGGTATGTGTTGGCCTAAGAATACTAGCAACAGGTACCTTTCAGAGACCAACTGGTGATATGATGGGGATATCACAGGCATCAGCATCCAGGGTACTACACCAGTTCCTGGATGCCATGTCAGCACATGTCAGTGATCATGTATATTTCCCCAATTCCCGTGAGGTATTGGCCAGCAATATGAGTCTCTTCCAGCAAATAGCAGAATACCCTGAGGTAGTGGGTGCAATAGACTGCACGCATATACGCATCAAAGCACCAGCTGGTGAGCGGGGTAGGGCCTACATTAACCGCAAGGGCTTCCCCTCCATCAACTGCCAGGTCGTGTGCGATGCCCAGGGCATAATAATGAATGTGTGTGCTGGCTGCCCTGGAAGCTACCATGATTCCCATATCTGGCATCTGACGCAGCTGTACCAGACATTTGCCAATGGGGACATCCCACATGGTCACTTAGTGGGGGATGCTGGCTATGCACTGGAGCCGTGGCTGATGACACCCATCAGAAATGCACACACACCTGAACAGGAACGCCATAATGAGGCACACGCACAAACACGAAATGTAATCGAGCATGTGTTTGGGTTGCTCAAGTCATGGTTCCGGTGCCTGGACACATCTGGTGGAGCCTTGCAATACTCACCAACTACATGTACCCAAATTGTCATGGTATGTGCTATGCTACATAATATGATTCTGCGAAAACAGCTGCAGCAGGACCAGCATAGGCATGGGCCAAACAGCCCCCCACCAGTGCCAAGGCCATCACAGGCAGAGCGTGACTCAGATGAGGAACAACCTGAGCCTGCCCCAGTAGGCAGAAGGAGGCGTGCCCAGTATGCCATGGCCTTGGCAAAGAGGCAACGCATAGTACATACACTGGCTCAGTAGGAACCCTGGAAATGATACCTCTCTCTGACTCGCACATATAGTAAAAGGGATGCCTAACTTGACACTACCTGTTTTCAAACATGTATAGGGAGTGCAGTATGTGCATCTGACATAGGCAGCCCTGCAGCACCACCTGAGGCATGATTGCCATGTGTTAAACAATGTAAGGTAGTGCTAAACAGCATTTACCACCATGTAGTATATGCTCACTTGATGACCTTGAGTATCATCCTACCCTCACCAAACATGAGGCCACAATATGAAGACAAGATGATCAATTACAACAATTGGCTTAAGTATTGGTGTCAGTGAAAGGGGATACAATGCCTGTCAGCCTGGGATGACATGCTCGACAGGATATGATGCTTCACTAGGGATGGATTTCACCTATCACCTGTGGCCTTTTGGATATTCCCAAAGGCTCTTGTCACCCCCATAGTGCCTTTTTTAGGTAAGGCTCAAAACACAAACCCACCTGCATAGGTATCACAAGGGATAGGAAACTATAAGTAATGCTACTCAATGCCAGAAGTCTAAACTGCAAGATGCACTCACTCAAAACTCTCCTCAGCATGGAGAATGCTGATATCTGTGCAGTAATAGAAATCTGGTTCAAGGCTCCCAAGATCACCCTAGCATTAACAGGTTACACCTCATACCATGCTTTACAGCTGCAAAACATGAAACAAACTACAAAAGGAGGGTGAGTATCAATATTTTTCAGATACCCACACCCCCAGGTTGGTGGCACAGCATGAAGCATCGGAGACTATCCATGTGCAACTAACAGTGGCTAAAACCGCCTTCCAGTTCATAGCCTGCTACAGACCACCCTCCTAAACCCAGGAACCACACTTGGCTGACTGGAGAACACATGAAAATATGAAGGTCTCCCCAAACACCATTATATTGGGTGACTTCAACTACCCAAACATAGACTGGGAGCATTACCCTAGCCCCAATACCCTAGCCCAAAGGTTCCCAGAATTTATAAACCAAAATGCTATGGAACAACTTGCTACCACTCTCACAACAGGGGAAAAAATACTGGACCTCATCATCACCAACATGGGGACTCTATGCCCAAGACCAGAAGTGTATCCCTCACTGGTAAGATCAGACCAGAGAGTAATATCACTGGATATTCACATCCCGATCCCAGCCCATGGCCAGAAAAACACAGTGAAAATTATTCACTAAAGCAAATGTCACACTCCTCAAAACTGAGGTGGAATCCTTCACAGCCCCTGTGCCTGTGGAAAATATGGCCCAGACCTCATAACCCTTTATAAACGCATTCTATGAACACCTTCAGGAATGCATGGATCGTGCAATCCCAAATAAAACCAAGACCCAATCCTCCAAAGCCAGGCATCCTGTCCAGTGGACCCCAGCCATAAACAAACCATACAATACAAGGCAGAAGCTACAATATGACAGATCAAAATCCCAAAAAGGGAAGGCATCTCTGATCAGTATCATTGAAAAACTACGGCCACACATAAGATCGTCTAAGGCCATCTTTGAGATAAAAATTGTACATGACACCAAGGATAATCACAAGGCATTCTTTAGTTATGGTAGGAACCTGTGTGGGAATCCCCAGATATGCTCAGACGTAGTCCAAAATGACAAACAATACACCAAACCCACAGACATTGCCAAAATCTGAGCTGACAGGTTCAGTGCAAACTCCCCCCCCCCCTCCCCATCAAAAGGGCAAATATCTATCCCAGCAGAGTGCTGGCCCCCTGACATCGCAGATGCTCAGGTAACAGTCAGCTTCTCCAAAGCAAAACACACAGCATCAATGGGACCAGACGGTGTCCTGGGCTGTGTCCAACATGAACCCCAAGAAGAATTGAACACAAACATAAAACCACTGTTCAATCTCAGCCTTACCACAGGATATGTACCCAAAGAGCAGTGTACAGCAACAGTGGTCCCTCTCCTCAAAGGTGGTGCCTCAATGCATACTGCAAACTATAGCCCCAGAAACCTGACTAGCTTGGTCTGCAAAACTATGGAAAGGATCATCATGGACCTCAGAAATAAACATATTGGTGACCTACAGACACTGGATCCTACCCAGTTTGCCTTTGTTAAGGGCAGATCCTGCCTTTTAAACCTGGTTGAGTCATTTGAAACAGTCACCAAGGCCATTGATGAGGGGAAGGTGGTCCACACAGCCTACCTGGACCTCGCAAAAGCCTTCCATACAGTACCCCACTTGATCATCATAGATAAGATCACCAGCTTCAATATAAACCCCGATGTCACTAGATGGGTTGCAAACTGGCTCAAGGACAGAACCCACATGGTCAGAAATGCTGGAGCCATGTCAGACCCCAAACCAGCTACAAGTGGCATCCCACAAGGCTCAGTCCTGGGAACTCCCTTGTTTGGTATATATTTCTCAGAAGTACAGATCAACACAGAGGGACTGTTGGTGAACAAGTTTGCAGGTGACTGCAAATTGGGCGCCATAATCGACCCTCCAGCTGACACAAGCATCCTACAAAAGGGCCTCATAGAAACAGACAAATGGTGCCAGAGCCATGTCCTCAAGCTAAACGCAAAAAAGTGTATAGTCCTCCCCTTTGTCAAAAACTAAGTGCCCACAAATTACCACATAGGTGGCAACCCATTAAGTATGGAAGAAGTGATAAGGGACCTGGGGACCCAAGCTGATAGCAATCTCTCATTCGATAACCACGTGGCCAAAGTGTTTAGAAAAACATTTCATATAGCCCACCTAATCATGAAGGTATTCACATCTACATCAAGGGAGGTCATCGTGCCTCTTAACTCATCCCTCATCAGGCCCATAATTGAGTACAATGCCCCTTGTGGGATGTACCTTATCAGACACCTGCAGCAGCTGGAAAGACCACAAAAGTACCTCACCAGGAGGATCAAAGGGCTCAAACACCTGCCATTTGCTGCCCGGTTAAAGAAACTGCAGCTCCACTCAGTGGCATACCGCCTGCCCAGAGGCAATCTGTGTCTGATGTATAAAGCAATGTCCAACCTGGAATCAATGGACATGCTGCACCTCTGAAAATCAGAATCCCATCAAGCTACGCACTCAAGAGACCTAAACCTCAGGACTGAAATAAATAGGACATACTGGAGTGACAGATTCATAACCCAGAGGCTCCTCCCACTCTTGAGTAAACCCCCACTCCAGGTTGGCCAGAGTCCCCCATTGACTCTCTTCAAGAGGAATCTTGATGAGTGGATGGGAGATTGTAGGTTTACCCTGGGTATCACTTCTATGTCACTGTTAGACAGAGGCACAGCATACTAACCTTGAAAAATGTCATGGCAAACTCCACTTAAAATGTGTGTTGAAAGCCAAACACACTCTGGCTAGGATTATAAATGCCCTAGGGCAGATAGCCTAGTATGAACCTATGAACAGAATCACACACACCAACTAGTACAACTGTGGTCAATGTGGAGTAATGTTTGGCAATGTCCACCCAAGTTGGTGGATACACAGCAATGTTGGACAAGCCTGGTTTAAGTAGGCCATAGCTGAACAAAATGCAACATGCTCATAGTTGCCCAACTGGCCCTTAACCAGTCTGGTCTGCTCAGTATGAACATTTAAAGCAGTGATGGGACTCAAACCCATGATACTGTGCAGCATAGTGAGAGTACTGAACCAGTACACCATGACAGTATTGCAGTGTTCAGTCAGTATGAGAGAATGTTGCCAAGTCTTTGCAAACTATCACATGGAAACCCTGCAGGCACAGCATAATCCCTGTTGGGTTATGACACAAAGGAGTCTGGCAATAAGAACACAACATGACTTCCAACACACACAGTATAAATGTCAATATTGGTCATGTTCACACACAACCAGAAATGTAGTGGACTCCAGATCACAACATATGGAAAGGTCACACTGGGCATGCTCACGCACTTGAATAAATGAGACATATGTCAGGCAACAAAGCATGGAAAGCCTGAACTGGGCATGCTCACACACTTAGGCCATGTCTGAGTATAGCAGTCAGTCACACATATCTGGCAGTTGTATGTGTTAAGCCAGGAACCTCCCACGATCCAGCAATCTGCCCTGTGCACACAGTTAAATGACAACAGACACATATATTAATATACTGGAATGCTGTCATGATCAAACATGTTACGCAGATACACAAGTTGTTCATAGAAACTGGGAAAGCTATGGCAACAAAGACCTGCAAACAGTAGCAGCAACAAATATTGTGCATCCCGAACATAAACATAGGTGCAGAGGTCAATACTAGGCTGTATGCCCTAGGGAATTCATAAGCCTAGGCAGAGTGTATTTGGCGTCCACCTCCCCAGTAGAGTAGCCTACTGTGCCTCTGTAAAGTAGGTCACAGAAGGCATCTTTTAAGGCTAGTTTGCTGTGGCTCTGTCAAGCAGGGACACAGTGGAGATCCCAGGGATGAATTAGCAATTTCCCATCCATGTGGCTGTATTTCGCTGGAAGAGGGTTGGCGAGGGGCTATGTCTAACTTTAATTGGGATTCACTTCTAGAATGAGGGGAGCCTTTGGGTAATGAATCTGTCCCTGCAGCATGTCCTATTTATTTTTGTGCTGAGGTTTAAGTCCCTGGAGTGTGTAGCTCTAAGGGTCTTGGATGTTATGAGGTGGAGCATGTCCATTACTTCTGGGTTTGAAATAGCTGCATACATCAGGCATAAATCACCTCTGAGTAGGCGTTAAGCAGCTGAGTAGAGCTGGAGATCCTTTAGTTGAGCTGCATAGAACATCTGTGTGTAGCCCATGATCCTCTTGGGGAGGTACTGTTGTGTTCACTGTAGTTGCCGCAGGTGTTGGGTAAGGTACACCCCAAAAGGGGCATTGTAGTCAAACATGGGCCTGATGAGTGACTATAAGAGGGCCACAATGACCTCCCATGATCTACATGCAAACACCCATGTGATAAGGCGGGCTATATAAAGGTCTCTGCAATGACTCTGTCAATGTGATTAGCAAAGGAGAGGTTATGATCTATGTGGGTCTGTGGGATATTGCTCTGTTATGTAGTAGCTTCCTCCTTCTGTTGTACAGCTTATATATAGCTGGGGTCAACCTGACAGGTCTCCTGTTTTGGAGGAGTCATGGTTTTATTTGGGATAGCATGATTAATGCATACCTGCAGGTGCTCATACAATGCGTTTGTAAAGGAGTCTGCAGATTGGGCTGTATTATCCTCCAGCTCGGGGCCTTTGAAGTATTCCACCCCAGTCTTCACAAGTGCAAAGTCTGCTTTTGAGAAATTCTTTACAGTGATTTCCTTGGCTGGGGGTGGGGACGGGATATGGATGTCCAGGGAAAGTTGTTTATGGTCTGATCTTAACAATGACGGTTCTACCTTTGGCGTGGAACATAGAGAGTCCCCATGTTGGTGATGATCAGGTCCAATATGTATTCCCCCTTGTGGGTGTGGTGACTGGTTGTGCCATAGCACATGGATTCACAAATTGTAGTAGCTGTAGGGTGATGTTGTTGAGGGCCTGAGTAGTATCCCCAGTCAATATTTGTGTACCTGAAGTCAACCACTATAATGGTGTGTGTTTGAAGACCTGCATATCCTACACTGTTCCCAGGAAAGCCAAGTGTGGTTACTGGGTATGGGGGGGGGGGTGGTGGTCTGAACTACACACCAAACCAAAAGGCAGTTTTGCACAATGGTAGTTGTATATGTATGGCCTGTCATGCTTAGTGCAGTGGTACCAACCCAGAGGTGTGTGTATCTGTGATGTATATGGATACACCCCCTACTTGTGTTGCGTGTTACAAGTCCTGTGGTCATGAAGCATGGTATAGAACATAACCTGGCAGTGCCAGTGTGCATATGTGACCCTGAACTAGGCGTCTGTTAATGCACAGATATTGTTATCCCCCATACTGAGGGATAGTTAAAGATGTACATTCTTCTTCTGCAGCCGCTACCCCAAAACAAAACACGTGCAACACATATCTCACAAAGCCAGTGTGCCAAACAGTCACAGCCCTTAAGACTAAACAACACACCTGATACACTTGGAATAGGTGACTCTATCGTCAGGCACACTGACGTCCCACTCACCAGGCTGAACAAGGAGAGGGTCATGGTGAGCAGCCTGTCAGGTGCTAGGATCCACCACATAACACAAGCACTCAGGTCACTCCAAGGCAAGTACAAATATGACTCAGTCATTGTCCATGCTGGTGTGAATGACCTGAGACGTACCTCCCTGGACTACATGAAAAGAGACATAAAGGAGCTCTCTGAGCATGTAGCACAGGCCGGTATGACCCTGACCTTGAGTAGCATCTTACCCTCACCAAGAATGATGCCACAATATGAAGACAAGATGATCAATTTCAACAATTGACTTAAGTACTGGTGTCATTCAAAGGGGATCCAATGCCTGTCAGCTTGGGATGATATGCTCGACAAGCCACGATGCTTCGCTAGGGACGGCTTGCACCTGTCACCCCTGGGCTTTGGATATTGGCAAAGGCTCTTGCTACCCCATAGTGCCTTTTTTAGGCAAGGCTCAAAAGACAAACCCACCTCCATAGGTATCACAAAGGATAAGAAACTAAGAGTAATGCTACTCAACGCCAGAAGTCTAAACCTCAAGATGCATGCACTCGAAACTCTCCTTAGCATGGAGAACATCGATATCTGTGCAGTAACAGAAACATGGTTCAGGGCTCCCGAGAGCACCCCAGCACTACCTGGTTATACCTCATACCATGCTTTTCGGCCCCAAAACTTGGACCGAACCACAAAAGGAGGGGGAGTATCGATATTCATCAAAGATACCCACACCTCCAGGTTGGTGGCAAAGCACGAAGCATCAGAGACTATCCATGTGCAACTAACAGTGGGTAAAACTGCCTTCCAGTTTATAGCCTGCTACAGACCACCCTCCCAAACCCAGGAACCCCACTCGGCCTTCCTGAGAACACTGGAAAATATGAAGGTCTCCAAACACCATTATATTGGGCGACTTCAACTACCCAAACATAGACTGGGAGCATTACTCTAGTTCCAACACCCTAGCCCAAAGGTTCCTAGAATTTATAAACTCAAATGCTATGGAACAACTTGTTACCACTCCCACAAGAGGGGAAAACATACTGGACCTGATCATCACCAACATGGGGACTCTATGCTCCAGACCAGAAGTGTATCCCTCACTGGTAAGATCAGATCATAAACTAATCTCACTGGATATTCACATCCCGACCCCACCCCTGCCCAGAAAACCACAGTGAAAAACTTCTCTAAAGCAAATTTTACACTCCTCAAAACTGAGGTGGAATCCTTCAAAGCCCCCGGGCCTGTGGAAAATACGGCCCAGACCGCAGAATCCTTTATAAACGCATTCTATGAACACCTTCAGGAATGCATGGATCATGCAATTCCAAATAAAACCAAGACCCATTCCTCCAAAGGCAGACGTCCTGTCTGGTGGACCCCAGCCGTAAACAAACTATACAATAGAAGGAGAAAGCTACTAAATGATAAAGCAAAATCCCAAAAAGGGAAGGCATCACTGATCAGTATTAGCAAAAAACTACGGGCACACATAATATTGTCTAAGGCCAGCTTCGAGAGAAAAATTGCACAGGACACTAAGGATAATCACAAGGCTTTCTTTAGTTATGTTAGGAACCTGGGTGGTAATTTCCAGATATGCTCAGAATTAGTCCAAAATGACAAAAAATACACCAAACCCACAGACATTGCCAACATCCTAGCTGACAGGTTCAGCACAAACTTCTCCCCCCCCCCCCACCAAAAGGGCAAATATCTATCCCAGCAGAGTGCTTACCCCCTGACATCTCAGATGCTCAGGTAAGAGCCGCCCTCTCCAAAGCAAAAAACACAGCATCAATGGGACCAGATGGTGTCCCGGGCTGCGTCCTACATGAACTCAAAGAAGAGCTAAACCCAAACATAAAACTACTGTTCAGTCTCAGCCTTACTACAGGATATGTGACCAAAGAGTGGCTTACAGCAACAGTGGTCCCTCTCCATAAAGGTGGTGCCTCAACGGATCCTGGAAACTATCACCCCATAAGCCTGACTAGCTTGGTCTGCAAAGCTATGGAAAGGATCATCATGGACCTCATAAATAAAGATATTGAGGACCTACAAACACTGGATCCTACCCAGTTCGGCTTTGTTAAGGGCAGATCCTGCCTCTTAAACCTGGTTGATTTCTTTGAAACAGTCACCAAGGCCATTGACGAGGGGAAGGTGGTCCACACAGCCTACCTGGACCTCGCAAAAGCCTTCGATACAATACCCCACTCGGGCATTATAGATAAGCTCACCAGCTTAAATATAAACCCCTATGTCACTAGATGGATTGCAAACTGGCTCAAGGACAGAACCCACATGGTTAGAATTGCTAGAGCCATGTCAGACTCCAAACCAGTTACAAGTGGTGTCCCACAAGGCTCAGTCCTGGGACCTCTCTTGTTCGGTATATATTTCTCGGAGTTACAGGCCAACACGGAAGGACTGTGGCTGACCAAGTTCGACATTGACTGCAAACTGGGCGCCATAATCGACTCTCCAGCCGACACAAGCATCCTCCAAAAGGGCCTCATAGAAACAGACAACTGGTGCCAGAGCCATGGCCTCAAGCTAAATGCCAAAAAGTGTATCGTCATCCCCTTTGGCAAAAACAAAGTGCCCACAAATTACCACATAGGTGGAAATCCATTAAGTACAGAAGAAGTAATTAGGGACCTGGGGACCCAAGTTGATAGCAATCTCTCATTTGACAACCACGTGGCCAAAGTGGTTAGAAAAACATTTTATATAGCCCACCTAATCATGAAGGGATTCACATCTAGATCAGGGAGGTCATCGTGCCTCTTTACTCATCCCTCATCAGGCCCATAATTGAGTACAATGCCCTTTGGGATGTACCTTACCAGACACCTGCAGCAACTGGAAAGACCCCAAAAGTACCTCAACAAGAGGATCAAGGGGCTCAAACAGATGCCATATGCGGCCGGTTAAAGAAACTCCAGCTCTACTCAGTGGCATGCCGCCTGTTCAGAGGCGATCTGTGCCTGACGTATAAAGCCATGTCCAACCCGGAATTAATGGACATGCTGCACCTCAGAAAATCCAAATCCCATCGAGCTACGGCTCGAGAGACTTGAACCTCAGCACTGAAATAAATAGGACATGCTGGAGGGACAGATTCATAACCCAGAGGCTCCCTTCACTCTGGAATAAAATCCCAGTCCAGGTTAGGCAGAGTCCCTCATTGACTCTCTTCAAGAGGAATCTTGATGAGTGGATGGGAGATCATAGGTTTACCCCGGGTATCACTTCTGTGTCACTGTTAGATAGAGGCACAGTATACTAACCTTGAAAAAGGGCATAGCAAAATAAATTTAAAATGGGTGGCGAAAGCCAAACACATTCTGGCTAGGCTTATAAATGCCCTAGGGCAGATAGCCTAGTATGAACCTATGAACCTAAGACTGATGATGTCAGTACCCTATAAATACAGCAGGAGATGAAAAATCATCCATTAATGTGAATAGCACACTGTGCTAATGCCCTTCTCTCACGTATCATAACTAAGATAGGGGTTTGAATCCTGCAAACGCTGTGTGTGTAGGCAGTTTTCTGCGAAAGGAATGGCCTTTTTGAAGACTGGGATAACGCACTAAAAGATGTACATTCCTCTTTGGAAAGACTGATGATGTCAGCACCCTATAAATACAGCAGGAGAAAGGAAATCCCCCAGTAATGTGAATAGCATGCTGCGCTAATGCATTTTTCTCAAGTATTATAACATAGTTGGGTAGGGGTTTGAATCCCGCAAACGCTGTGTGTGTATGCAATTTTCTGTGGAAGGAATGGCCTTTTTGAAGACTGGGATAACATACTAAAAGATGTACATTCCTCTATGGAAAGACTGATGATGTCAGCACCCTATAAATACAGCAGGAGAAGGAAAATCATCCAGTAATGTGAATAGCGCGCTGCGCGAATGCGTCTCTCTCAAGTATCATGCCATAGTTAGGTAGGGGTTTGAATCCTGCAAACGCTGTATGTGTATGCAGTTCTCTGTAAAAGAAGAGGCCTTTTTGAAGACTGGGATAACACTCTAAAAGATGTACATTCCTCTTTGGAAAGACTGATGATGTCAGCACCCTATAAATACAGCAGGAGAAGGGAAATCATCCAGTAATGCGAATCGTGCACTGCGCTAATGCGTTTTTCTCAAGTATCATAACATAGTTAGGTAGGGATTTGAATCCTGCAAATACTGTGGTTGTGTATACAATTCTCTGTGGAAGAAATGGCCTTTTTGAAGACTGGGATAACACACTAAAAGATGTACATTCCTCTTTGGAAATACTGATGATGTCAGCACCCTATAAATACAGCAGGAGAAGAGAGTTCATCCAGTACTGTGAATAGCGCGCTGCGCTAATGCATCTCTCTCATGTATCATATCATAACAAAGGTAGGGAATTGAATTCTGCAAATGCTGTGTGTATGCAATTCTCTGTGGAAGGAATGGCCTTTTTGAAGACTAGGATAACACACTAAAATATGTACATTCCTCTTTGGAAAGACTGATGATGTCAGCACCTTATAAATACATCAGGAGAAGGGAGGTTTTAAATTGATTTAACTGTGTTGCAGGAATATTAACTGAACTGGAAGTTTTGACTCTGCTCTTCAGTTAGTCCCACTCACCCTCCCTGTTTTTGTTTTGGTGTTAATCTTAGTGGCCTTGAAACTGCCCGCCCCTCTTGTAAATTTGTGTTTGGATACTCCTTCTAGGCCCATCTCATTTGCTCACTCAACTGAGTGCAGTGAGATCATATTCTGATATCAGGCACTCCTACTGTGTACAAAGAGAGCATCTGGGAAACAGAAGAAAAAAATGTATATTTTAAGCTTGTTTCCTGTCATCCTAGTGGAAAGCAGTTTTTAGTACTTAATAAATAAGCACTTATCCAGGCATGTCTAAGGGTCATCTCCCAGTGATTTCTCCTGTCTACCTGATGAATCTAGGCATCTTGGGGCAATGCAGCAATTGTCTCATGTACACAGACAACCCTCTCTTCCTACCACCCAACACTACAACCTGTGAGAGATGCACTTATATAGCCAAACTGGAAGCAAAGCTCTCTTCACCCAAGACTGCACTAGACAGTCAAGAGGAGAAGGTAAACACCTGCACCACACCACACTCATCACATAGTCCCTCATAACATACACCACCAAAACACACAGAGAAACACAAAACACACACCTACATTCATGGAGGCTCTCAATAAATACCTGCCCAGGCATAAGGGAAATCCAAAGCATAAATGCAAGCAAACTCCACCCCCAACACAATCCAAATGACACATAGCCCACAAACTCAGTGTGCCACTCAACCACAGCCCATAAGGCATAACAACATTCCCAACACTCTAGTCATAGGTGACTCTATAGTCAGGCAAACTGATTTTCCACTCACTGGACTAAACAAGGAGAAAGTTACTGTCAGCTGCCTGTCAGGTGCCAGGATCCACCACATAACGCATGCACTCAGGTCACTCCACAATAAGTACAAATATCACACTGTCATTGTCCATGTTGGTGTGAATGACCTGAGACGTACCTCCCTGGACTACATGAAAAGAGACATGGAGGAGCTCTCCAATCTTGTATCCCAGGCAGGTATGACCCTAACCCTGAGTAGCATCCAGCCATCACCCAGAATGATACCACAGTACAAGGATAAAATGATTGACTTCAACAATTGGCTAAGCTTCTGGTGTCATTCTAAGGGGATCCAGTATTTGTTTGCCTGGGACGACATGATCGACAGTCCACAATGCTTTGCCAGAGATGGCCTGCACCTATCACCCTTAGGATTCCGGATACTGGCTAAGACTCTTGCCACCCCTATAGTGCCTTTTCTAGGCAAGGTTCAAATGAAAATTCACCACCGCAACAGGTACAAGCAAGCAAAATCTGAGGGTAATGCTACTCAATGCTAGAAGTCTAAACCTCAAAATGCACTCACTCGAGGCACTCCTTAAAATGGAGAACATTGACATCTGTGCAGTGACAGAGACCTGGTTCAAAGCTCCAGAGAGCACCCCTGCATTACCAGGCTTCAATTCATACCACACATTTCGGCCACCTAACCCAGAAAGAAGCACTAAACGTGGAGGCGTGTCCATATTCATTAAGGATATCGACACCTCCAGGCTAGTTGCACAGCATAATGCATCCGAGATTATCCAAGTGCAACTAACTCTGGGCAAGACCGCAATCCAAATTGTAGCTTGCTACAGACCCCCCCACCATGCCCCAGGATTCACGCTCCTCATTTCTTGATACACTGGAAAGTATTAGGGTACAACCCAACACCCTAATAATGGGCGATTTCAACAACACCACCATTAACTGGGATAACTACTCATGTACCAACTGTTTTGCTCAACGTTTTCTAGAATTCATAAATTCCAATGCCTTGGATCAACTTATTCACACCCCCACCAGGGGCAGCAATATCCTAGACCTGGTCATTACCAACATGGGAAACTGGTGTTCCACACCAGAGGTCAATTCCTCGTTGGTCAGATCCAACCACAAGCTAATCAGCCTAGACATCCACATCCCACCCCCAGCCCCAATTAGGGAAACCATCATAAAAAACCTCTCCAAAGACAACTTCACACTTCTTAAGACAGAAGTGGCAAACTTCATGACACCCATGCAGATGGACAATAGAGGTATGACTGCCGAATCCTACACAAATGCACTTTATAAGCACTTACACGAGTGCATGGATCATGCTATCCCTAATAGAACTGGTGGTCCTCTGTCATAAACAAACTCTACAACAGAAGAAAGACATTGTTGCAAAAAAGAGTAGAATCCCATGACTGGAGGAACTCCCTGGTCAACCTCAGTAAGAAGCTGAGATCCCTCATAAAATATTCCAAAGCTAGTTACGAAAACAAAATTGCCACTGACTCTAAAGACAACCACAAAGCATTCTATAGCTATGCCAGGAATCTAAATGTGAACACTCAGATCTGCTTTGAGTTACAGCATAATGGCACTAAATATACAGAACCAACTGATATTGCCAACATCCTAGCAGATAGGTTCAGTGCTAACTTTACCCCCCTCTCACCCCCTAGAGGGCCCATCTCTATACCGGAAGAATGCAAAGTTCCTATAATCATGGCTGCACAGGTAAAAAACACACTCTCCAAAGCCAAGAACACAGCATCCATGGGACCTTACAATATCCCAGGCTGCGTTCTACACAAACTACAGAATGAACTGGCACCCTACCTAAGTACCATGTTCAATCATAGCCTCACCTCAGGCTTTGTACCCACTGAATGGCGCACCGTGACAGTTATCCCACTCCACAAAGGGGGAGCCACGATGGACCCCGGGAACTACCACCCCATTAGCCTGATGAGCCTGGTCTGCAAGACCATGGAACGTATCATCATGGAACTCATAAACAAAGACATTGGTAATCTCCAAACTCTGGACCCTACTCAGTTTGGATTTGTAAAAGGCAGATCATGTCTCCTAAACCTGATTGACTTCTTTGAAGCAGTCGCTAAAGCCATAGATGAGGGTAAAATGGTTCACACAGCTTATTTAGATCTCGCCAAGGCTTTCGACACCATCCCCCACTCTGGAATTATAGATAAGCTCACTAAACTAGGTATAAATCCCTATGTCACAAGATGGATTGCCAACTGGCTCACGGACAGAACCCACACTGTGAAAGTAGCTGCTTCCAAATCCGACATCAGACCAGTGACATGTGGAGTACCACAGGGTTCAGTCCTGGGTCCTCTCCTGTTTGGTATCTACTTCACTGAAGTGCAGGCCAACACAGAAGGTCTTTGGCTAACAAAGTTTGCAGATGACTGCAATCTAGGAGCCATAATCGAAACTCCTAACGATGTGGACAAACTACAAAAGGGCCTCACTGAGACAAATACCTAGTGTCAAAGCCATGGCCTGAAGCTCAATGCCAAAAAGTGTATTGCCATCCCCTTTGGTAAAAACTCTGTACCCATAAACTACCACATAGCTGGTAATCTACTTAATGCCGAAAATGTGATAAGAGACCTTGGGACACAGGTGGACAGTAGTCTCTCCTTTGATAATCACATCACCACAGTGGTCAGGAAATCCTTCTACGTTTCTCATCTCATCACAAAAGTATTATCATCCAGAAAAAAAGAGGTCATTGTTCCCCTCTACTCATCACTCATTAGACCCATTATAGAGTACAACGCCTCTTTTGGTATGTACCTCACAAGACATCTACAACAACTGGAATGACCACAGAAATACTTCACAAAGTGGATTACTGGCCTCAAACAGATGCCCTATGCAGACCGTCTCAAAAAACTACAGCTTTACTCCATCGCATATTGCCTACTCAGGGGCGATCTCTGCCTAACATACAAAGCTATGTCAAACCCAGAGCTGTTGGACATGCTCCACTTAAAGAAATCCCAATCCCTCCGAGCTACACAGTCTAGGGACCTTACCTTGTCACCACAATAAACAGAGCATGCTGGAGGGATAGATTCCTGTCCCAGAGACTTCCCATACTTTGGAACAGACTACCTATCTATGTCAAACAGAACTCCTCATTAGCACTCTTCAAGAACAATCTTGATGATCGGATGGGAAATGGGAAATTCACCCCGGGGATCACTTCTGTGGCTCTGCTCGACAGGGGCACAGGAAAATAATTTTCTTGGGTAGCGAAAGCCAGGGTACATTTTTTGGCTAGGCTTGTATGGGCCCTAGGGCTGATAGCTTAGTACCTACCTATGAACCTATGAAATCATCCAGTAATGTGAATAGCGTGCTGCGTTAATGCGTCTTTCTTAAGTATCATAACATAGTTAGGTAGGGGTTTGAATTCTTCAAATGCCATGTGTGCATTTGTCACACAGTTTGTCAATGTGTTGTGTGTTTTGCTTTTATTATTGTATGACATATTATTATGACAGTAATTTCAATGCACACATCAGGTATGTGTGTGCCACATACAGATATGTACCTGTGACCTTTAATAGTTCCTATGTGTGAAGCCTGCCCAATATGAATAAAGTTGTTACCTTTGCCAGCATGTGCTGCAGCTTACCAGATCTTAGGCCATACATGTATGTTGGTGACAATGCAGGCTACTGCAGTGATCTGTGTCCTAGGACAACTATGTGACACACACCAATGAAAGCTTTGATAGATTAATGTGGGTGAGGGTTCATGTCTGGAGTATATGTCAGATATGTTAAAACACAGCAAAGTCTGTGAGTGATGGACACCCAGTGTAGGTGCATGGCAACTGTCGCCAATATGCATACAGACACCTTCTTGCTTAGGTGATACACCGAGGGACTGCAGAATACCTTTGGAAATGTGAATATCACAGGAAAGACATGATAACACTTGTCCACATGTACACACCATTACCCGTTCTACATGATGGGTGCTACCACCTATATGGTACTGTTGGAATACTATGTTAACTACATGCCGATGCCAATGCCACAGTTGCATTACTGCAATACAGCATGGCTTGGACAACAGGTATCTGTCCGTATGATACCCTTGTGGTGGTTAGGTGTGTCATGTGTAGAATGCATTGTAGGCCACTGTATGTATTTGCAGTCGTGGATGGACATATCCATAGTGTGTTGGCATGTACGTGAGACTGCTATATGCCAAAGAGTATTGTTCCCAGAGAAGTGTGGGGCTCAGTAAGAATGGCTACTGGTATAGTGTAGTACTGCAGGGATATCACTGACACCAGGTTCCTACATCTGTGTATCAGTTGAGGAGACACCATGTAATGACCACTGAATGTCAGGCTATGTAAGCTCTGTATACTACCAGAATGCAGACCATTGACATTTGGAAAGCACATCACCCACAGTATACTGTCGAACCATGTCATGTTCCATGCTAACCATGTTCACAAATGTACACCTGCACCTCAGTGCTGCAAACATCACACATGTACTGTCCACACCCCAACACATGCAGGCACAGGTACTCACAACAGCCATGTGGCACATGTGCAGACAGTACACTTTGGGAATTACCACTGGTGTATACAAAACTGCAATGACAAACATAGGTAATGCATCATGCATGCTCGAATATACCCACAACAATATCATTACACTATACTGTTAACAACATGATAATATTACTACAGTGCTATGCAGTCACCCTGTGCATCAGCACCATGCTACCCTGTTCCTGCATCAATATTACAGATGGCAGGAGGTGGCACAGTTTCATCATATGCACAGGGTGTGTACTTGGTTTGCCAGAGTCTGCCATTGACACATCCAATTGACATGTATGTGTGTGTGTTAGTGAGGGACAACAGTACAACATTGGGCAATGTTGCTGCAATTTGTGTGTATATGTGTTAGCCCTAGGTGTTAGCATTATGTGTGTGTGTATGCATGCACACAGTTCCACCACATGGCTGCCATATACGGGTGTTGGTGGACAGCCACAGACCGTACCTGCCAGGTCATACAGATCACTGTCTCTGGCCACGGACACGGTACCTGTGCCTGGCAGAGGTGCTGCGGACAGTATCAGGTACTAAGCCAGACTGGGTACTGTCATCAGAAGCAGTGGGTTGTTGACTGGACACATGTCCCTGCTGGGACTGTCCAGAGCCACATGCACGTGGTCTTCTCGGACGGTCTAATGCCAGCACAGACCCAGCATTGCTGGGGCTGGTACTGGTACTATGGGAGCAACTGCGGGTTTATTGTCGTCCGTGACGACTGCCAGCTGATAATGTTGCTGGCATACATCCACATCGACGTCTCAACTGTCCTACACTGTCCTGGCTCCTGAACATGTAGTTGTGGAAGAGACCTAATGTGTCCCCCCAATGTCTATCAATGACCTCGCTGATGTTACGGATGGCAGACGCAACATCACGCATAATGTCATTCATAGCGGTGCGATGTGCTCTAATCTCCCTCAGACCCTGTCTGGTGTACCGTTCCATACGTGCCTGTGCCTGCATTACAGTCCGGAACATAGTTGAGGTTGAAAGACCTCTGTGGGCATGTCTGACAGGGGCAGTACGACCACAGATGCTCCCATGAGAACCCCTGGACATCTGCCTGTGTGGTACCATGTCAGGAATCTGGCCATGGCTGCTGTGAGGGGATGCATGTGCCAATGATACCACACTACCCTGGGCAATGCCCACTGAATGCTGTCTCTCAGCTAAGGACATTGGTGACAATGGATGTATCGGCAGGATGACTGTGCGCATTGATGGGGTTGACTGCTGTGTAGTGTCAATTGGCTGACCAACGACAGACCCTGTCACACCTCCCTGTGCCATTACACATGTATCATCATAATCACTATCCCCAGCAGTGGCTTCAGGTTCCCTGCTGCACTCCACCAGAGCAACATCAGAACCTGTGAGAGGAAGATAGGAAACACAGTTTACAAATGTGTACACAATATTAGCACACATGCACACAGGCACACAGGTGCACAGGCGCACAGGCAGACAGGCACACATGCACACAGGTGAACATGCACACAGGCACACATGCAGACATGCACACAGGCACACAGGCACACAGGCGCACAGGCGCACATGCACACAGGTGCACAGGCACACATGCACACATGCGCATATGCACACAGGCACACAGGCCCACATGCACACATGCACACAGGCACACATGCACACATGAACACATGCACACAGGTGCACATGCACACAGGCACACAGGCACACATGCACACAGGCGCACATGCACACAGGCACACAGGTGCACATGCACACATGCACACAGGCGCACATGCACACAGATGCACAGGCGCACAGGTGCACATACACACATGCACACAGGCACACAAGCACACAGGCACACAGGCACATTCCTCAGTACAGCAGATACAAACACACACACACCTGCAATCCAACACATACACAATACTGTTTTAGGGTGGGTGACAGTATCACAAGGAAAAACATCAATGCACACATTTCAGCATGCAGATTATGTGTTGCACAGGAACATGCAGTGCAAGTGTAGACAGCCCTTGTTAATAACAGTATACGTGTACTTGATGCTTGTGTGTACTTGTTCAGTGATTGTCTCCACCCTGGGACACAATGTGTACAAGGACATAACAATGTTGTGCAAGGGAATGTGTTTGAGGGCATTATCAGTGTTTGTTAGGTATGTCTGTGGCCTTTCCATTTGCTGTAGTTCTCATGGGAGGTACATACTGCATAGGACATGGTGAGGTGTAGAGGGGTACACTGACTTACATTTCCCTAGCTGACACACCTTTTGTGATGACACATACCATGTACAGGGATTACAAGACTAGTGTGCCACTGTAGATATCATAGGGAAGGCTATTGTACACCTGTGTCCCATGTTGCCTTCTGACACCTCCAGTGGAAGGCGGGCAACCACCTATATGGTAGTTAGTGGGTAACATGTTTTGGAATGGGGTATTGTACTGCAGTATCAACAATGGTGTTCAGTCCATGCCTTGGTCACTAGGCACCTGTTGCACTACATCTGCCCCCATGTTCCCTTCTCTCACTCTCTCTTTATATATATCTATATATCTACACACACTTCTAAACATCCATTGCTGTACCTATACATGCACATGTAGGCACATAGACTGCCCACCTTTCATGGTGGGAATATCACATCTGAAACAGTTGTGAGACATACCATTCTGGAATGATATTGCACAGTATTGTGCATAATGCATTATGCTGTCCTCAGGCCATATAGCTGTAGCAGGCCTCACTGGCTCAGTCCCACAGAAGTTCACCACCACATGACATATACCTGCACTGCATGCTGTTTTCAATGCCACATACTACAACCTACATTGATATGTGCACATAGCAACCTTCAACTACATATGTATGTCCAGCCTTCACTAACATTTGCAGTATGTCCCTTGCCCTATGCACATCTGCATATACATATAGATACAGACTGCTAACACATATGGAGGGTTCACAGTATGTAGATTATTAGATTATGTAGTTTACATTACCTTTGTCTCTGACAGCTTTTTTCTGCTCTCTCTCTCTCTCTCTCTCTACCTCCAGTTTCTCTCTCTCTCTCTCTCTCTCTCTCTCTCTCTCTCTCTCTCTCTCTCTCTCTCTCTCGATATTGCATTTGTGGACTGGCAGTACAGGCTGATTTTGTAGGTATCTGCACATGTGCATGTGATGGCCTCTACACCAATTGGTGGCCAGCATTTAGTAATTGCATGCAGCCTGCTGTGTGTTAATTGCAGTTCTCACTGTGATTTCAGGACACTGCTATAAAATGATAGGTTAGGTAGGCGTAGGCCTTTCAGTTTTGCAAGGTGGGGAGCATGCTGGTTTGCTGTGG
The DNA here is from genome assembly GCF_019279795.1 of Protopterus annectens. Lineage (NCBI taxonomy): Eukaryota > Metazoa > Chordata > Ceratodontiformes > Protopteridae > Protopterus > Protopterus annectens. Next base: position 1,615,659,602 of record NC_056726.1, read on the forward strand.
ACACTGTTGTGTGAGTCAGAAGGTTGGTATATCTCTCATATCTAACGCTGTGTTGTAGCCACTGAAATGCATGTTGTATTGAAACCTGACTGTTGCTTCTTCCAGTTCACTCTTCTCAGTGTGTATGTTAACTCACACCTGCTAATGCTAACACTGTTTACATGGGAGTATGTACTTACCTGTGGGATTTGAGCATTAACTGGCATACAACAGTAGTTCTTGCAATGTGTTGCTATGGATTTTGTATTTTCCCTTTACATTCACTCCTTGAATGCCTGATATTTGTCTTTACTGGAATGTGTTGCTATGGCTTTCCTATTTTCCATTTATATTCACTCCTTGTAATGCATGATATATTTCTTTCAGCACTAAGTTCTTATATGTTTGCTGTGGCTTTGTGGCACTTCATGCAGTCTGGTGAGCCCAAGGTCTGGGGTTTGATACTTACAGGGGTATTTTATTTTGCTGCTGAGCAGTATTAGGGCCTTGTCATACAGCATGAATAAGGCACTTTTAAACAGTTGTAAGCAGGTAGCAGGAAGTCAGTGGGGACACCAGCTAGGGATGTGCAGGCTGGGTGTAGGGAAGGTCCATAGCTGCACATTTCTTTAACTGCAATAGCTGTACATATGTTTGACATTTGCTGTGACATTTGAAACCTTCCACCCCTGAGAAAGGGGTGAGGACAACTAAGTATATTGTACTAACAATTATGAATATCAGGCACATGCAGTGCTTGTGAACTGCTATACTGTCATTAGTATGTTAGATGGCTACATCCTTTGATATTTCTGTGTTGTACTCCTACATAAGGGCATGCTTGTGGAAGTAATTCTACAGCTATTCGCAGAGTATGTAACAGCAGACAGGCTGATATGCCTGTGTGTTTCTGACACTTGCAGGCCTCGGATACTCTCAGGTATATATTTGACCAGCCTCAGGGAAAGGTACATATCAGTGGGATACACCCGTGATATATTTCAGATATTCTGCAGTTGTGACTGTGGGGTATTTTGAGCATATGTATTACTACACCATTTCTGACATGCACGTAGTATCTACTTTAACTTATTGACAGTTACCATTACATGGGATTCCCCACCTTTCTGCCTACTGTTAGTACATTTCACAGGGAGTCAGTGGGGCACAGGTAACAGTTGTTTGCAAATCAGGGACATCCCTGTAAATCAGTCACAGTTGGGAGGTCTGGCCTCTTGCCTATTCAAATATGGCGGTGTTTATCCTGCTCTGATACTGTGTGGGGTTTGTAAGGTGCTACTGTAACATTATTACCTACTAGCATGGCTGTTTCTCTTCTCACACTAATGTAATGCAAATCCACAAGAATTGCCAGTAAAGATACACAGAACAAGCTTTGTGTAATGGCCTTCCTATTTTCCCTTTACATTCACTCCTTGTATTTCATGATATATTTCTTTCAGCACCAAATTCTTGTATAACTGCTGTGGCTTAGTGGTAATTCATGCAGATTGGTATTTCCAAGGTCCGGGGTTCGAGACTGACAGGGGTATTTTATTTTTCTGATGAGCAGACTACAGGCCTTGTCATACAGAGTGACTAAGGCACTTTTAAGCAGTTGTAAGTGGGTTTGTGTGAGTTTGCGCGACGCTTAGCTACGCTTATCTACGCTTAGCTAAGTGCACACAAGCGCACACCCGCTGACTACTGCTTAAAAGTGCTTACTCCCGCTAAAACCCGCACTAATTTCTTTTAAAGAAAAGAAAATGGGGAATAGGAAAGTGGTGAAAAAGAGGGCACAAAGAGGGAAAGACAGTAGGAAAACCAGCTCGGGATGTGTAGGATGGGTGTAGGGAAGGTCCATAGCTGCCCATTTCTTTATCAGCAACAGCTGTGCATATGTTTGAAATTTGGTGTGAAATTTGAAACCTTCCACCCCTGAGAGAGGGGTGAGGACAACAAAATATGTCGTACTGCCAATTAGAATTATCAGTTTACATGTCCAGTGGACATGTGTGCGAATTGGGCAGGTATGTATGGGGTGTAATTTTTTTGTGGGTACAGAGTGCCCTTTTTTATTTTTTTTTCAGGTGATAGTGGAATGTGAGGTACAGGAAGTAGGTATATTTGGGGAGGTAGGTTGGGGAGGTTAACAGACAAGACAAACAAGATGCATACAGGGGCGGTGTATGACACATGTAGGGGGTAAACACAATTGACGGGGACGGATGTTTGGATATCGCGAGCCCATAAGACCACAGATGGCAACAGTGGAACTGAGATCCCCACCCATGGGCAGTTACCACTGCACCTTCACAGCCCAGGCCGGGGCTGTGCTGGGGGCTGGATAGGATGGGCAGGCACACCCGTGAGTTGCGCCACTCTCGCCTCGAGCTGGCGTAGGGGATCAGTCACAGAACGCCTGATCTCACTACGCACCACAGACCGGACCCTATTGAGGGTGAATAGAGGCTCTCCTCCGGCCATGCTTGCAGAGGGGGGATGAGCCCCATCCCCTGCAGCGCTTCCACCCGAAGGTGGCACAGGGCCACTGGAGGAGGATGTCCCGGCCTGGGCACTAGTGGGATAGGTGGGTCCGCTGGAACCCGCCTTCCCTGTTGTCCTATGTTTAGCAGTATTTTATGGCATTTTGGGTTAGTAACAAACAACACCATTCAAAATTAGTTGAAACAGCATGCATCAGTATTCCCATTAACCTAACACCCATGAATTCCGAACATTGAGCAGCAAGCATAACACATGCATATTTAGAAAAACAGTGCACATTCCAACAACATGCAGGGTTGATTGGTGGCAACAGGCCATCAGGTTTGGATATGTGAACAGGGCACATGCATCAACGTACATGCAGATATGTATGAACCAACAGGACAAATGTCCATGGGAATTAATTGTGAATACACATACCCAGTTTGGTGTTGAATGGCATAATTTGTGAAAATAGGCCAACCAGTTCCACGCCTCTGCCTTATACGCTCCCCATTGAACCTAGCCCTGCATGAGTTATGCTTCATGATCATGGACTAGGAGCCAAACCATATATTTTGACTCCTCAACACCCCAACTTTGTGCTCTAAAGTGATTTCCCTCTCCTGCACCTGCCATCCTGACTGCAAATGGGTACCACAATCAGTTATGGTGTGTATTCCCGCCTATGGGGCTTATATATGCCGGTTTTCCCGCACTTATCTGTGATTGGCTATTTTGGATATTTATCAGCTTAAAGCAAACCTGCTTTGTCATGGTTCTATTTTCATTCATTCTTATATATATGCTAATACTGTATTTCTCAGTGCAACTGTCATGGCTTAGTGGTTCAGTACTTTGACTATGGTGCACAGTATCTCGGGTTCGACCCTTGGCATTGCTTTTTTTATTTTACTACTGTCTAGACAGGCTAGGAGGTGTGTCTGTGTAAAGGTGGCTTTGATACAGCTTGCCCAATGTTGCCCGCCGGTAAGCTGGTTGGTGCGCTGCGCAGCTCCGCGCAAACGGCTTACGCTGGGTAATGCATTATTTAGCTATGAGCACTCATATTACGCTGCGTGAAGTGCTGCTGAGCTACGGGCACTCATATTAAGCTTGTTAAAGTGCCGCTCACCTCCAGGCACTCATATTAAACTTGTTATAGTGCTGCTCACCTCCAGGCACTCATATGCACCTTGTTAAAGCGCTGCTCACCTACGGGCACTCATATTCAGCTTGCTAAAGCGTTGCTCAGCTATGGGTAATTATAATCCTTTTTTTATAAATTATTCTGTCAGATTTCTTCACAAATACATGGCCCATTTCATTACATTTTACTTAAATTATAGTTTAATATATATATATATATATATATATATATATATATATATATATATATATATATATGTCAGGGGATTGTTTCATACTTATTTAAATAAAAATGGTGAATGATGTTGTGGGGGCTCGAACCATGACTACCTCCTCTTTGGCCAATATCTCTACTGCTACACTATTGCTACTTGGCTTAATTTGCATATGTAGGATCTTATATGCTTTCCAATGTTTGCTAACTGTGGCTGAGTGAAGGGCACACCTGCGCAAACAAGCGCAAATGCGGGCAAACATTTTTGAAATTATAAAAAAAAAAATAAAAATGCTATTTTTACGTTTTACACATTTTCAGTAGGGTTTAGTCTGTGGGGATGTGTGGTATTGTGTTGCTTGACATTTCTAAGGACTCGCTCGTGGGTGTTTACTTTCAGGCCTCTGATTCTTCTGGGGGCGTGTCCCTTTGCATTACTCGGCATTCTGACACGCCCCCTACTTTCCTACATGGACCGTGTTAGCCTAGGGTATGATTCAGCATGCCCTCATGAATATGCATGGCATGCTGACGTCATACCGTTCAACTGCAGCCTCCGAGTAAGACATATTAAGTCTTACATGGAGGTTTTGTGAATCCGGCCCAATGTCTGTCCAGCAGATCGCAATTTACTTAATAATTTGTCAAGTGAAAAATCTTTCCAGACTATGAAGCAGGGCAAATAGGCTAGGTGGTTAGAATGAATGCTATCAACTATTCTCCTAAAATACTCACTATGATGATAATATATTTTTATATTTTATGTCTTAAATGAAATGAATAACACACCGAATACCGATATTTTGTTGCAACATCTTTTATTAAATCAATTCATTTCCGATTCAGTGTTTTCCCTTTTATATGCACTATGTCCGATTATGCCTTCATTTTTACCATCCTTAAAATCTAGAAAAATATATGAAACCCTCATTTAAGATATATCTGCTAGTGGGAGGAAAACTGATCCTTTAGCTAGTTATTTATATCCAAAGTTAAAAGCTATTTGGATTGTTTTCCCATTAATTTGAGAAATCCAAGGTATATTCAGCATGTGTAATATTCCATTAAATTTCTATTACATTTAATTTTTGTTTCTGCTGGGATACAAGATGTATTTACAGCCATTCCTCAGGGCATTGGATTCAGCTGGTTTAGGAATATTTTAATTGATCCTAGATTCATTTCAAACGGTGATATTGATTTCTTGTTAAATTTCATGGATATTATTTGAGCTTACTTTTTTTTTCATTTTTGATGGTGAACAATTTTTAGGCAATGCAATAAGTATGGCTGTACCACCTATGTTTGCTATCTTGATTTTATACAAACTGAGAAAAGGAATTTATTATCAACAGTAATTTTGTGTGTGTGTGTGTGTGTGTGTGTGTGTGTGTGTATGTGTGTGTGTGTGTGTGTGTGTGTGTGTGTGTGTGTGTGTGTGTGTGTGTGTGTGTGTGTGTGTGTGTGTGTGTGTGTGCGTGTGTGTGTGTGTGTGTGTGTTTGTGTGTGTATCTACTCCACTTACATGAACGCCCACATCACCAACTTTCAATTTGCCAAGACGAATAGACCAACAAACCAGAAGACCGACATTCGAAACACTGACTTCCGACTCGAAGTTAGTAACTGCTTGGCCATCTCAAAAAAAAAAAATACAAACAAAAGTAAACCCAACCGTGTGGGGGGCTTCACCCCACCACAGCCCCCTAACTAAATATACCAACTCCAAGATCACACTACCGCAGGGTTAAGGGGCAAACTTCAACAGGATGGCCAAGTGGTTACTTACCTCGAGTGGAACGCTAGTATTCCGGATGTCGGTCTTCTGATTTGTCAGTCCATTTGTCTCAGCGAAGTGAAAGTCTGTGATATGGGCATTCGGGTAAGTGAAGTAGACCCGTGTGTGTATATGTCATTTGGATGACAATTTTTATGCTGTGGTTGTATGTATGTGTTTTTTTTTGTCACTTATTTGGAATCTGCCCCTGCATTTTTATAATTTTTGTGTCATTATTTACTTGATCAAATTAGTTTTCTTGGTACAACATCTTTTTAAAAATTTGAAGTCATGTAGATTTGAATCAGGCATCTTTAGAAAACTCACTTTTTCATGTCCCCTTCTGTTATAAATGGCAACTATCCCATTGCCCATGTCCTACACTGTGTCTACTGGCAAGGCAATCTTCCCCTGTCAGTGTTAACATTTTGCCGGGGCCAGTGAAGAATCTAGTGGCATCCTGGTCATGCAGTCCCAGTTATTAACCTTGGGATTTTTCTTATGTGAACTCTCCATAATCATCCCTCTTTTAGTAACATCATGATTTTTCCCTAAGTTAACATGCAATGAAGAATGTGGTGGCATATGACCCATTGAAAGCAGGACCTCAGCCAATCCAACCAGCCACCATTAGGACTATGCCTCTCAATTCACGATGTCTCTAGTCTGCACCAGAGATCATTATGAGTGACACCCTCAGCAGTTCCCATCCTTCTGGGATGGTAACACCCATCCCTCCCTGCCACTGTGTCAGTCTCCTGAGCATCTAATGATCTCAGGTCACATGGGCTATAATCAGGGTTTTATCCCTCTACACCGCTGCAGTGGAAGAAAACAAGCTTTCAGTAATTCTTTTTTTTGACAGTAATCATTCCCTCTGGGAAGAAAAAGAATACAATTAAAGGGACAGCTTGTGCGATTATCCAGACTTATTTCTACTGAAAGTATATTTTTGGAGAAGTATAGCATATCAGATAAATGTTTTTAGATAGTCAGTATATTCTGTTTTGCTTGGGCATGAAGTGATGCATGAAGTAGTTGTGAAAATGAAAAATAATTTGCTGCCATTTTTATTAATCCCATGGGACCTCAAAAACTCTTTTAATAATTATGTTAAAGCCATGTTTTTAATATTATCACATTGAGAAATATTAATAATCAATTGCACAGTTTTAAAATGACTGAAAATTTGGATGAAAATGTGGGTTTTATTCCCAGGGTTATTTTTAAAGGTATGTTAATAGTAACTGAAGCTCGGAGAGTATAATGCAGAGTATAAAACTACCTCTTAAAATAATCACTGCTCAGGGATGTTTCAGTGTGTGTTATATAAACAGTGTAAATATGGAAATATGTATAACTATAATATTTTTGGTTACATGATTGTAATTCTTCTGTGATCATATCTGGTATTTTATACTGCCTGGATATCAAAAGCTCTAAAACTTTGTATAAATCAGCAAAATTATGCTATTAAAAGGCAAGATTGTAATAATGCAATAGTAAAACAGAATGTATTATATCTTTATTTTTTGAAAAGTGTTTAAGGGGCTGAGAGGGGATGAATTGTCTAATCATCATTAATATAAAAAATTCGTCAAACAATATGAATGTGAAGCAGACCATTTGAAAAATGAAACATGAGATAAAATATGGAACTATTGGTTAACTTGAATCATGCGATTTGTGTTTTATCTTTATATTTCATTGTAATAGTGTTTGAATTCACTCTGAAGAAGTCTGTGTTGATTCAGAATAAAACTTGTTTTTATAATAAATTTATCAGTTCCCTAACTTTTGATTGAAGCGTGTTACTTTGACTAAAAGTTAATTATGCAGAGAGCATCAACAAGTCATGTCAGCAACTCTCAATAATCTGGAAAGGAAACGTTGAAAACACTTTAAAAATAATATTATAATATTAAAAATAAAAAAAAACCTATGCAGCCATGTACTATTGGCAGGTTCCCATAGTCTCAGCATAAATACCTTTCAGATGTTTACTGTAGTTGTATCACAGAGTCTGTCTCATCTGAAGTCTCCTCTAAACCCAAGTAATTTTAAAATCCATGCAGATACATGCATATTAGATTAGAAAAATGAGAACTACATATAAATAAATAGTGATCCAATTATCGAATGGAATGTTAACAAGCAGCTGCTGAGTGATGTCTGTAACCACATTCTTTTGTATTAATGCTGCACACATTGAATGGGGCAGCATTATTTACATTTTTTTTATAATCTTCTTTTCAGGATTTTGGAGATTCACTGACATGACTTGTCAATCCTCTCTGTATGATTAACTTTCAATCAAAGTGACAAGCTTTAATCAAAAGTTAAGGAGCTAAATTTATCTTGGTGGATAACACCTTGTTGGATTTTTACTACCTTTTTTAAATATCTTACTGTTTAATGGAAGAAATGCGCAAATTAATTTTGGGTAAAGAATAGTAAAGGCCTAAGTGGTCTACAGCATGTAGGCTACATGCAATGTTCTGAGGTACTTTTATCAAATAAGGTTAATTTGAACATTCCACCTACCCATTTAGCAATGAAATTAACTAAATGAATGAATGAATGGATGCATCATTTACCCGTCTGCTTATTTCCAAGGTGACCCTATCCTTTCTTTTAATTTCTTATTAGTTTTACCTATGCAAAATACTCACTTGTGGTGCAATTAGCAAGACAAATCACATTCTGTGTATTTCATGCAGTAAAAACAAGAAAGACAAATTCCTTTGCTGTGATGGGATGCTTAAAAGAAGGGTCAGTATTAATATTTATGCAATACATACAGCTGTGACAGGGAACTCTCCTATCCTTATTCACTAACTGTCTTTCAGCTTTTATATTACTCAGAGCCTTATAGCACAAATATTATTTAAGATTTCTTTCTCCCTTATGAATAAACTTAGGCTCCTTGCCTACAATTTTTTTTCAACATCCTCATTAGATTGTAAGATGGGCCAATGTTTATGTATAATATTTTTAATCATATTACTATGTGTATTACATTTCATAATATACTCTAAAATACACTCAGAATTGTTACTAGCAGATTGTTGTCTAATCAATTGTCTAGAAAAGTATGGTGCACCTAAGTTACTCTGTTCGTTGTCACTACAGCCTTCATATATTCTAGCAACATAGTATTATAGCTGCTGGAGCAAATCTGCTAGTAAACAATTTTGAGCACAATTTAGGGTATATTATGAAATATAATAGACATAGTAATATGATTAAAAATATTATAAATAAAAAAATATGCTATCTTACAATTGAATCAGGATGTTAAAATAAGTTGTAGGTAAAGGGCCTAAGTTTATTCATAAGAGAGAAAGAAATCGTAAACAATATTTATGCTATTAGGATTTGATATCAGTCATTTTCAGTTGACTGTCTGGATGATAAGGTATTAATTCCTTTTAGGCACCTTTTTACTGAGGACTTGCAGCAGGAAATGTAGGCAAAGAAGCCTGCTACTAGAAAATCATGTATTTGCACACAGAAAAGGTTTTCCAGTTGGTGCCAAAAAATAATCGGTATCTATTTTGTTCTGATGATTCTCTGGTTTTACAATATTTGTGTGAGTTACTATCCTATCACCCTTCTTATTCCTCTGTCAAGATTCTTTCATCTCCTATTTCAGCATGTGTGCCCAAGGATCCTCCACTTTCAATGCAGTCTCATGTCAAAATGTTCTTGAATAGAGTTTTGCATAAAAGGCCTCCAATAAAACTGGTGGCTTCTCCTTGGGATCTTAATTTGGTGTTAAATAAGCTAACTCTTGCTCCATTTGATCCAGCAAATGTGGCTAACCTGAGGTTCTTGACATGGAAAACAGTTTTACTGATTGCGCTGAACTCTGCAAGAAGGGTATCTGAGTTGCAAGCTGTTATGGTGAGTCAATCCTATCTCAATTTCCACAGGGACATGGTTTCTTTGAGGACTAATCTTTCTTTTAGGCCCAAAGAGGTATCCATGTTTAATCTAAGCCAAATTATCCATCTCCCAGTTTTATTTCCAGAACCTAAAGATGAGGGAGAAAGGATACTCTGTATACTGGATGTCCACATTCAACTTAGGTACTATTTTGACAAAACTAAAGTTTTCTGGTCTTAGGATCAATTGTTCTTTTCTTGTGAAGGTAATCAGAAGCAGCAATCTTTGTCAAATCAGACTATTTCAAAATGTTTCTCTATGGTTATTACTTTTGTTATACTCACAATTACAAATCTATTACAGGCAGAATCAAGGTCCACTGCCAGGGCTATGGCTTCATCAAAGGTTTTTTGGAAAGGGTTGGATTTTAGAAGTATTCTAGAAGCTGCGAATTGGTCCTCTGTACATTATTTTGCAAAGTACTATACACTTGATTCCTACTATAGGTCTAGATCAAGTTTTGCTAGGACCATTCTCCATGGACACCTGGACCCTTCTCTTTCCTTTTCCCAAATATAGTTAGCTATGGTAATCTACCCATATAGCTAAGGCTACTGCAGCAGTGATCAATATGAAGAGCATATTGCAGTTATTTAAGCTGAACTTACCATAACAGCAGAAGTTCAAATAATCACTGCTGTAGCAGTTGCTCTTTCCCTACATTACCCTTGGTTTTGGTTTCTTCTTATGCCGGGGTGTGGACATCTATGTTTTGTTATTCATAGCATTGTCCTTTCAGGACTCAGCCTCCCTCTCTCTCTGTTGACAGGAAAGCTCTGGAGGGCTTAGCACCCAAACTTGCCTTTTATTCAGCTCATTTCAAACTGCTTGACAATTTGGGTGCATAGAAGATAGCTTTGGAAGCTGGTCAACTGTTATATCCTTGGCAGGATATAATCCATATAACTAAGGCTACTGCTACAGTAATCATTTGGACATCAACTGTTATGGTAAGTTCAATTTATGTAGCTGTACTTTATTTGTTTTTATATGTTCTTTTCTTAACTAAGTATGCTGACTGGCCCATGAAGAGTTTTAATGACATGAGCAGAATAAAAATTCCAATATTTAAAGTATTAGCGTTCATTTTGAATTTGTTTACAGATTGCAAAGTTGTATTATAATTTATACAAATGCAAGATGCAAGTTCAAAGTATATTATGAAAAACATAGGTATAGTATAAAATAATGCAATAATATAGTGCAGTCAACTCAGATATCATATTAGCTTGGATGTAAGACTTCAGTGTTACACCAATATCTTCATCTACATTCCACCTGCAGAAACATCATTTTTACTGGTTTAAGACCTCATGTTGTCTAGTGCTCTTCTTAGCAAAAGTAAATTTCACAAACTTATCAAAAAGTACACTAGGAAGAGAATTTAACCACGGATGTTTATTGTCCCTTGCCCACACACACACACACACACACACACACACACACACACACACACACACACACACACACACACACACACACACAAAGACTGATTGAATGATAACTAATAATCAAATCATGTTTGTAACAACTCATATATAATCATATGTTTGACATTTTTAATACACAGTAGGAAAAGGAGTGCAACTTTACATAGATGTATTTTCACCAGCCAGCCCCTCCCCCCAGTAGGCAGTGTAAATCTATTGAATCCCATATTGGTAAACATATGTTTACTTGTAATGAGGGATTTCTGAAATTTAGGTTTAGAGAAGTGTTATCCTTATGTTCAAAGTTAGTGATTTTGAAGTTCTTATATCTAATGATGTGGAAATGTGTTAATGTGGGAAGCTATTAACCATGTGAGGTAATTGTCACCTTGCAAAAAAGATTTTAGTATTTGGTAATCTGACATCTTTTTGAAGGAATAGAGCATTAGCAATTTTTATGTCAACTTAATCCACAGTGAATGCAATTTAAATTAGCATTATTACTAACAAAATGTCAAACTATGTGCTATGTATTATACATATCTGATTGCAAATATAGTATTTAGTTTTGAGAAATAATATCTAAAGCATGTGCAATTCTTCCAGATATATTAGTTTTCTGATACTATACTAGCCACCAGCAAAAAGTAAAGTTCATAACAATGGAAAAATAAAGGTAATGAAACAAACTAAAATGGAAAATGAACTGTCTCAAAAAAGTTTATTTTTAACTGTAGGCAATATTTTTCTTTAAACAAAGAACCATAATAGTCCAGTTATATTAACTGTAACTGAAGAAATTACGCTTTTAACCTTTAAAAAATGTAGCCAGAGTTCCAAGACATAACTGGGCTTAAAAACTTGTTTTTCACTGTGTTGCTCCCAGAGGAAATGTTTCCATTTATTACACACATTTTCTCAGTCTCTGCTACAATTAAAGAAAAGAAAGCAGCATTTGCAACTGTTCTGCTGGTAACCAAGTCTGACAAAACGATCAGCACTTAATAAAGTGCACTGTTATTGTTTATTTTGTTGGCTATTCCTGGAGGACTGTCATTTCTTTCACATAATCAAACTGTGCGTTTTGCAAAATCGTTGAAGTCTGCATATCCTATACTTTGTTGTGTTACTTGCCATAAAGCACAGACAAAACGCAATCACAATGCATTACCTGAAATAAGTCCTTCTCAGTTCCATATATTTTCTAAACAGCTTTATTTAGATTTATAGCCTATAACATTTTTTTTTGTACTTTAAGGGAGAGCCACATGAATTCTGAAATGACTGTGTGTAATTACATTTGTAAGAAAATAGATTTTTTTAAATAATACAGGTGATATTTTTGCATATACATGTCTTATTAATGCATGCTTTATTTATTAATTCAACTACTAGAGTCTGCTTAGTGTGTTATGCTAAATGATTTGGATAGTATTTTATGGCTGTCAGATTTCAAAAATATTGACTTACTAGTGCTTGGTCAGTTATGTGATGTTATGCATGCAACATCATTTTTGTTAAAAAAACAGCTTTATTACATTAGTTTCATAGAATTTTCAGCACACTTGTTTTATTGATATGACTTTACTGCTCAGATTGATTAGTCATTATAACCTAATTACATATATGAATAAATTATTATAAAATCAATGCACATTAAATATGTTTCATAACGTTATATATAAACTTTTCAAAAAGCGAATGGATGGAGCAGCGGTGCAGTGGTTGATTTGTCTCCTCACAGCAATATGTTCTCATGTTCAATTCTTGGCTGGGGTGCCCTCTATGCACAGACTGCATGTCCTCACTGCATTTGTGTGAGTTTCCTCCCATGTTGTAAAGACATACATCTGGAGTGTTTCTTCCTGGGCCTCCACTGAAAATTGGCTTTGTTTCAAGTCAGTCTTTCCTGGTAAACAAATAATAAATGAAATCTGTATATCAGAGATATCCTGTATTATCTTCATTTAGGTCACCTTTATTATGAAAATATGTATCATTAATTTATCATGGAATTAATCAATCAAGACATAAGGAACCTCCAAACACTGGATCCATCTCAATTTGGATTAGTCAATGGTAGGTCATGCTTAACCATCCTGGTGGATTTTTTTGAAAAGGTCAACAAAGCATTGGATGAAGGGAAAATGATACACACCACATACATCGACCTGGCCAAAGCTTTTGACACAATTCCCTACTCAGGCATAGAAGAAAAGTTAAATAAACTGTGAGTAACCCCCTATGTCACCCATTCACATAAAACAAAGTTCTGCCCTGTCCATTTTCAAGCATAACTTAGATCTGTGGATCGGAACAGAACAATTTACCCCCAGACTACCCCGCAGCCTCCTGTACTACTAATGAATAAATTCAGATCCCAACAGCTTTATCCCACGCAAGGGTCCTCTCAAATTATTTATGGTATAATCCCAGTTATTCACTAATATATAATTATTGACCAGGGGAAGGGTAAGGCCAATCTATAACCAAATTTCAGGTGCCAAAACAAAAACTGTCTAAGCTTAAAATGGCCTGCAAGGGCAGCTAGCCTAGTATTTTATTTACCTATGAACCTATAAAACAATTTCCTTGGAAGTTTTCATTGGTTTAGCCACATGCCATCCAAAGGGTTAAAATAATGATTAGGTAATTTTAGTCGGTTACCTTTTTTTTTTAAATCTTACCTTACAAACTTTAGTTTATCAAGCTGATTTTGCCAAAGGAAAATCCAAAGTAGCATTGCATTTTATGTGACGACTTCAAAATATCTAATAATGATCTTCTAAAATGTTATACAGTAAGACCTACTCCATGGATTGCATGTCACTCAAAGTAAAACAGCAGGTCAGAAAAAAGTCTCTTCCTGAATTTCTATTTTATATCAGTTATGTTAGCAACCAAATGTAAATATAGCATTAAAGTATCAAATATACTATTTGCAGAAAGCTTGCTCTAAGTTTTATTTTTAAAGGTAGTGTTGTCTCAGAATTAAACCATAAACTGAGTCCCAAAGGGAACTCAGTCAAAGACCTTTCAGATGTCTTCCTTCCTGTTTCAGCCTGCATACCAAAAGGCACATATGTGTATGTGAGGAGGGGGGGAGGACTGCTAGGTTTTCAGCTGTCAATCAAAGAGCTGGAAAGGCAAGTTTAAGACCAGTTAAATTGGAAAACATTGGGATTTAGAACCATAGCTCTCGACCTTACACCTCCAAACTGTGTAGCACTGCCTCTGACAATACGTAACAAATGGGCAAATGTTCAACTCGGAAGCTCACAGTGTGATTACGGTTTCTTCATGCAGTACATATAAAACAGTTATTTTGATGAAGTAACATCATTTATTATTATTATTATTTACCATTACTTATTGTTAAAAACATTTTAACAATAAATATGGGATATTTCCTTTCAATGTCAAGCAGTGTGGAATATGGCATTTCTAAGATCCAAAATAAGGAACAGTCCTTGTAATAAAGTACAGTTGAGATGTGTGATGGAGCTGGAAAGTTAGCAGGGTAGCAAAGGTTAGCTGTTTTACAAATTTTGGAAAATGAAAATGTGCAATTTAGTCTGGCTGCCTATTACAGAGGGATATATTCCCTGTCTACAAGTCAAGCAACAAGTGTTTGACTAGCGGCCCCAGCACTTGAGAAGCTAATTAGTGAGGGGGAATGTAGTGGCATAGGCAGCTTGCCTCTCCTTCTGAAAGAGAATGGTTTGTGAGGATGTGGGGGGCACACAGGATAGTGTAATTTCCCTAGAAGACCAGAAGAACTGCCACTCATGCTTTGAGAGAAGAAGCAGGGCAATTTGGTTGGAAAGTTCCTTTAGAAAGTGAACGGAATTCCTCCATGATCATCCCATTGCATGCCCCTTTGTGCCTCAATGTGTGCAGTGATGATGGCCAGAAAAAAAAAAACAAGAAAAGATATGAACCACCCCTTTCTTCACTAAAAAAAAAAAAAAAGAAAGAAATCAGAGTCTACAATCACAAACACTATGTAGACTAACTCAAAGCCTTGCCCCAGTAGTTTCTCAATAGATCCTATCCTGTCAGACTTATTGCACATTCACAAGTCCAATAGCAGTGTGAACACCTGCTCAATAGAACAAGTTGGAGGAATAGGTGTGCCTCCCAGAGAAAACCCCTCCGTAGTGACGTCTTCTAGTCCATGTAAAGCAAAATACTTGTCTTACTCTTTTGAAGCATAATTTGGATGAATGAACAGGAGATATAACTTTGTATTTAGTGTTTCTTGATTAGGGAGGGGATATCAAGAAACAGAAAACAGAAAGTTTTATTGCTATTAATTTTAAGGAATATCATAATAGTGATTTTACATTTTTACAAGGAACAATTCTCGATAAAGTGTTAGTTAGATTGGAGACAATTATATGTTGAAATATAAACTTCTTTTAAAGAATCCATTTTTATAATGAAATATAATACTTTGGTACCATATGGTTTAAACTGTGAGATTAAATGGAAATACTTAATTTAATTGTCTTATTGTTTTATTGTTTGATTGGGTAATTGGTGACTGTTGGCTATATACGGGGATATTGTTTGCTACTTCTTGAAGGCTGTTTGGCTGAGGCACTAAAGTCTTGTACAATATTTATTTTATTTATTTTATTTGCAGTTTGATAACTGGGAAAGTCCATTGGGCCATAATGAGACCATTTTCAATGGAGGCCCGGGGAGAAAAGCTCCAGATACAATTATTAAAAAGCTAATATCAATAAAGTTAACAAGTATAATACGATATTCAAAAACTACAAAAACACAGTAATATAGAAGACAGAATAATGGCATTTGATCAATCTGTTGTACTAAAGCATTGAATGAAATAAAACAATAATTATTTTGCAGTACATAAGTATAATTTGGAGTGCAGACATTTATGCACTCAAAGTTTCATGAGGTGAGAGGGAGGAATGATCAGAGGAGGAGAGTAGAACAGTGAAAGGGAAAGAGGCTGAGTTATGAGAAAGGAAAAAAGCGAGAAGGAATGCAAATGAAATGAAGTCAGTCACTAGGCTGAGTTATGAGAAAGGAAAACAGGGAGAGGGAGTGGAAATGAAATAAAGGGAGTCACTAGGGTGAGTTATGAGAAAGGAAAAAAGGTAGAAGGAGTGGATATGAAATTAATGGAGTCGCTATGGTGAGTTATAAAAAATGAAAAAGGGAGAGGGAGTGCGAATGAAATAAAGGGAGTCTCTAGTATGAGTTATGAGAAAGGAGAAAAGGGAGAGGGAGAGAGTATTTAAATTGAGTTAACTGTGTTGCATGATTATTAACTGAACTGGAAGTTTTGACTCTGTTCTTTTGTCAGTGCTTGCTTGAATTTTATTATTTGTTAGTAATTGCAGGTGTGGGGGTAGCCACATTCTTTCATTTCCTGTCCTTGCCTATTTAGGTGGTACAGTCTGAAATATTTTCTGCTTAAAAACCTCAGCTTTGGCCAGCTAAGAAATAACTGTATTCAACTGGATGTATATGAGAATTTAAATACCTTTATCTGCACTTTTTTTCAAATAATACAGTATTTAAATTGAGTTAACTGTGTTGCATGATTATTAACTGAACTGGAAGTTTTGACACTGTTCTTCAGTTAGTTTTCCCACCCGCCCTCACTGTTTCTGTTTTGGTGTTAATCTTAGTGGCTTTGAAACTGCCCTCCCCTCTTGTAAATTTGTGTTTGGATACTCCTTCTGGGCCCATCTCATTTGCTCACTCAACTGAGTGCAGTGAGATCATATTCTGATTTCAGGCACTCCTACTGTGTACAAAGAGAGCATCTGGGAAAGAGAACAAAAAAAAAATGTAAGCTTGTTTCCTGCCTTTCCTGTTAAGTGGTCTAGACTGTTTGTAGTCTTCTGAACCCACGAGCCCTTCTGTGTTGGAGGGAAGCCTTCTAGCTTAGTTTTGTTTCTTATAACTAGACAGTTTTCTAGTTTCAGCACTCAAATCTGTTTCTTTGAACTCAGCACTTGTTCAGAACTCATTGTAAGCACTACATAAGCTGCAAATTACTACAGCACTCAACCTTCCTCACTTGTCAAGTGGAAAGCAGTTTTTAGTACTTAATAAATAAGCACTTATCCAGGCATGTCTAAGGGTGAGCTCCCAGTGATTTCTCCTGTCTACCTGTTGAATCTGGGCATCTTGGGGCAATGCAGCAATTGCCTCATGTACACAGACAACCCTCTCCTCCTACCACCCAACACTACAACCTGTGAGAGATGCACTTATATAGCCAAACTGGAAGCAAAGCTCTCTTCACCCAAGACTGGACTAGACAGTCAAGAGGAGAAGGTAAACACTTGCACCACACCACACTCACCACATAGTCCCTCAAAACCTACACCACCAAAACACACACCTACATTCGCGGAGGCTCTCAATAAAACCTGCCCAAGCATCAGGGACATCCAAAGCATAAATGCAAGCAAACTCCACCCCCCAACACAACCCAAATGACACATAGCCCACAAACTTAGTGTGGCACACAACCACAGCCCATAAAGCATAACAACGTACCCAACACTCTAGTCATAGGTGACTCTATAGTCAGGCACACTGATGTTCCACTCACTAGACTAAACAAAGAGAAAGTTACTGTCAGCTGCCTGTCAGGTGCCAGGAGCCGCCACATAATGCATGCACTCAGGTCACTCCACAATAAGTACAAATATGACATTGTCATTGTCCATGTTGGTGTGAATGACCTGAGACATACCTCCCTGGACTACATGAAAAGAGACATGGAGGAGCTCTCCAATCTTGTATCCCAGGCAGGTATGACCCTAACCCAGAGTAGCATCCTGCCATCACCCAGAATGATACCACAGTACAAGGACAAAATGATTGACTTCAACAATTGGCTAAGCTTCTGGTGTCATTCTAAAGGGATCCAGTATTTGTCTGTCTGGGACGACATGATCGACAGTCCACGATGCTTTGCCAGAGATGGCCTGCACCTGTCGCCCTTAGGATTCCAGATACTAGCTAAGGCTCTTGCCACTCCTATAGTGCCTTTTTTAGGCAAGGTTCAAATGACAAATTCACCACCGTAACAGGTACAAGCAAGCAAAATCTGAGGGTAATGCTACTCAATGCTAGAAGTCTAAACCTCAAAATGCACTCACTCGAGGCACTCCTTAAAATGGAGAACATTGACATCTGTGCAGTGACAGAGACCTGGTTCAAAGCTCCAGAGACCACCCCTGCATTACCAGGCTTCAATTCATACCACACCTTTCAGCCACCTAACCCAGAAAGAAGCATTAAAGGTGGAGGCGTGTCCATATTCATTAAGGATATCCACACCTCCAGGCTAGTTGCACAGCATAATGCATCCGAGATTATCCAAGTGCAACTAACTCTGGGCAAGACCGCAATCCAAATTGTAGCTTGCTACAGACCCCCCACCATGCCCCAGGATTCCCACTCCTCATTTCTTGATACACTGGAAAGTATTAGGGTACAACCCAACACCCTAATAATGGGTGATTTCAACTACCCCACTATTAACTGGGAAAACTACTCATGTACCAACTCTTTTGCTCAACGTTTTCTAGAATTCATAAATTACAACACCTTGGATCAACTTATTCACACCCCCACCAGGGGCAGCAATATCCTATACCTGGTCATTACCAACATGGGAAACAGGTGTTCCACACCAGAGGTCAATTCCTTGTTGGTCAGATCCGACCACAAGCTAATCAGCCTAGACATCCACATCCCACCCCCACCCCCAATTACGGAAACCATCGTAAAAAACTTCTCCAAAGCCAACTTCACACTTCTTAAGACAGAAGTGGCAAACGTCATGACACCCATGCAGACGGACAATAGAGGTATGACTGCTGAATCCTACACAAATACACTTTATAAGCACTTACACGAGTGCATGTATCATGCTATCCATAATAGAACCAAGATGTTATCCTCCAAAAAAAGGAAGCCAATCTGGCGGTCCTCTGTCATAAACAAACTCTACAACAGAAGAAAGAAACTGTTGCAAAAAAGAATAAAATCCCATGACTGGAGGAACTCCCTGGTCAACCTCAGTAAGAAGCTGAGATCCCTCATCAAATCCTCGAAAGCTAGTTATGAAAACAAAATTGCCACTGACTCTAAAGAGAACCACAAAGCATTCTATACCTATGTCAAGAATCTAAATGGGAACACTCAGATCTTCTCTGAGTTACAGCACAATGGCACTAAATATACAGAACCAAATGATATTGCCAACATCCTAGCAGATAAGTTCAGTGCTAACTTTAACCCCCTCTCACCCCCTAGAAGGCCCATCTCTATACCGGAAGAATGCAAAGTTCCTATAATCACGGCTGCACAGGTAAAAAACACACTCTCCAAAGCCAAGAACACCGCATACATGAGACCTGACAATATCCAAGGCTGCGTTCTACATGAACTACAGAATGAACTGGCACCCTACCTAAGTACCATGTTCAATCATAGCCTCATCTCAGGCTTTGTACCCACTGAATGGTGCACAGCAACGGTTATCCCACTCCACAAAGGGGGAGCCACTACGGACCCCGGGAACTACCACCCCATTAGCCTGACGAGCCTGGTCTGCAAGGCCATGGAACATATCATTGTGGAACTCATAAACAAAGACATTGGTAATCTCCAAACTCTGGACCCTACCCAATTTGGATTTGTAAAAGGTAGATCATGTCTCCTAAACCTGATTGACTTCTTTGAAGCAGTCACCAAAGCCATAGATGAGGGTAAAATGGTTCACACAGCTTATCTAGATCTCGCCAAGGCTTTCAACACCATCCCCCACTGTGGAATTATAGATAAGCTCACTAAACTAGGTATAAATCCCTATGTCACAAGATGGGTTGCCAACTGGCTCATGGACAGAACCCACACTGTGAAAGTAGCGGATTCCAAATCCGGCATCAGACCAGTGACAAGTGGAGTACCACAGGGTTCAGTCCTGGGTCCTCTCCTGTTTGGATTCTACTTCTCTGAAGTGCAGGCCAGCACAGAAGGTCTTTGGCTAACAAAGTTTGCAGATGACTGCAAACTAGGAGCCATAATCGAAACTGCTAATGATGCGGACAAACTACAAAAGGGCCTCACTGAGACAGATACCTGGTGTCAAAGCCATGGCCTGAAGCTCAATACCAAAAAGTGTATTGTCATCCCCTTTGGTAAAAACTCTGTACCCATGAACTACCACATAGCTGGTAGTCTACTTAATGCCGAAAATGTGATAAGAGACCTTGGGACACAGGTGGACAGTAGTCTCTCCTTTGATAATCACATCGCCACAGTGGTCAGGAAATCCTTCTACGTGGCTCATCTCATCACAAAATGATTCTCATCTAGAAAAAAAGAGGTCATTGTTCCCCTCTACTCATCACTCATTAGACCCATTATAGAGTACAACGCCCCTTTTGGTATGTACCTCACAAGACATCTACAACAACTGGAAAGACCACAGAAATACCTCACAAAGAGGATTACTGGCCTCAAACAGATGCCCTATGCAGACCGTCTCAAAAAATTACAGCTTTACTCCATCGCATATCGCCTACTCAGGGGCGATCTCTGCCTAACATACAAAGCTATGTCAAACCCAGAGCTGTTGGACATGCTACACTTAAAGAAATCCCAATCCCTCCGAGCTACACTCTCTAGGGACCTAAACCTTGTCACCACAATAAACAAAACATGCTGGAGGGATAGATTCCTGTCCCAGAGACTTCCCATACTCTGGAATAGACTACCTATCTATGTCAAACAGAGCTCCTCATTAGCACTCTTCAAGAAAAATCTTGATGATTGGATGGGAAATGGGAAATTCACCCCGGGGATCACTTCTGTGGCTCTGCTCAACAGGGGCACAGGAAAATAATTTTCTTGGGTGGCGAAAGCCAGGGTACATTTTTTGGCTAGGCTTGTATAGGCCCTAGGGCCGATAGCCTAGTACCTACCTATGAACCTATGAACCTAAATGAAATGAAGGGAGTAACTAGGGTGAGTTATGAGAAAGGAGAAAAGGGAGAGGGAGTGGAAATTAAATGATGGGAGTCACTAGGGTGAGTTATGAGAAAGGAAAAAGGGAGAGGGAGTGGAAATGAAATGAAGGGAGTCACTAGGGTGAGTTATGAGAAAGGAAAAAAGGGAGAGGGAATGGAAATGAAATAAAGGGAGTCTCTAGTATGAGTTATGAGAAAGGAAAAAGGGAGAGGGAGTGGAAATGAAATGAAGGGAGTCACTAGGCTGAGTTATGAGAAAGGAGGAAAGGGAGAGGGAGTGGAAATGAAATGAAGTGAGTCACTAGGCTGAGTTATGAGAAAGGAGGAAAGGGAGAGGGAGTGGAAATGAAATGAAGGGATTCACTTGGTTGGGTTATGAGAAAGGAGTAATAAAAGAGTGGCAGAGAAGTAATAATACAAAAGGAGTCAGGTGGGATGAGAGCATGAGCATTCCCAGTGAGAAGAAAGATGGGAATGAAGCATGGTCTTGAAGGAGGAGTGGTTTTGGGTGATTTGAATGTGGGGGGAAGTTAATTTGATTGACGAGTGAGGGTGAAAGACAGAAGAAATTGCCCAGGTGCCTGTTAAGTATTTGTACACTTCAAGGAGGTTCTGGTTACTGGACCTGAGTAGTTTATCAGGATGATGCATAGTGAGTATGGAGTAGAGGGTAGGGCAGTTGGAGGGTTTGAAAATGAGTTTGTGAGCATTTAACAGTTGAATGTAAGTGAGAGAGTGGGTGAGTTCCAGCCAGTTCAAGGAGTGGAGTGCATCACAATGGTGGGAGGATGATTTGGTCCCAGTATTAAACTTAGAGATTTTATTGTAGCAGGATGACAGTTTTGACTTTAGGGAGGATTGAAGGTTGGTGAGGAGAGGGGCTCCATATAAGAGAGAGGGGATTCGGTAGGAAATAGAGAGTAGATGTTTGGACGAGGGAGTGAGATAACGGCTGTGACGATACAGCATTCCAATCTTTTGGTGTGTTTTCTTCATACTAGTTTGATATGAATGTCAAACTTTAAATGTTCCACAAGGATAACACCTAGAAGTTTTGTATGGGAATCTTATTCTGACTGACTATGGAGAAGGAATTTTTATCAATAGAGGTGTTTTTTGATGAGGTAAAGATCATGATTTTGGTTTTGGATGCATTGAGAACAAGGTGATTATTCAGCATCCAAGACTCAGTACCAGAGAAGACAACTATGTTTCTTGCATGTGTTTGGGAAGAGATTGAGCATAGCAAATTATGGTGGAATCATCCGCGTATTGGACAAATTTGGTATTAGGAATGCACTGATGAAAATTATTAATGATGATTTTAAAAATTAAGGGGTCCAGTAGTGAGCCTTATGGAACTCCCGTTGGAGTGTGAAGGAAGGAAGAAGTACTATTGTTCCACTTGACAGCTTGTTGCCTATTAAAAAGGTAACTGGAAAACCAGTTAACAGAGGAGGGGGAGAGATTGAGAAAAGAGAGTTTGGACAAGAGAAGGTTGTGGGAAACAGTATCAAAGACCTTTGATAAGTCTAGGAGAAGGGTAGATACAATGGTGCCAGAGTCTCAGGCACAGTTGATGTCAAAGAGGGAGAGAAAAGCAGTGGTAGTACTATGTGCAAGTCTAAATCCATGTTGAGTTGGAGAAAGAAGTTGATTGTCTAGGAGGTATGGAAGGAGTTGCAAGTGTATGCATTTTTCAAGGACTTTTGAGATGGGGGACATGATGGCTATAGGAAAGAAGTTGGATATTTCAGTATTGTTGCCTCCTTTGATGAAGGGAATGATGAACCTTTCTTCCAGAGGAGGGGTACATAGGATTCTTGGATTGAATGGTTGATAAGTATGGTGATGAGAAGGGCTATGCCACTGGCAGCTAGCTTGAGAAAGTTAGGTAGAAGGTTGTCTGAGGCATGAGAGCATGTTTTTAGTTTTAGTAATTTTTTTATGGTGTGTAGAGAGACAGGTTGTAAGGTAAGTGGGGGAGATGAGTAATGTTGATGTCAGTGGGACTAGAGTTGGGGGTCTGGAATGAAGGTAGAGTAGAAGTGTTATAGGAGAACGATGTGGTAATCTTGGCTATTGAATCAATAAAGAAAGAGTTGAATTGGGTAGCTAAGATATAATCTAGAGAGTTAGGGTCAGGGCAGGGATTATCTTTTTGCCAAGAGAGAGATGAGCAGATATACTGTTCAAAATTTTTGGGGTTGGATCTATGATTGTTTTGAAGCTTGGAGTAGTAGGACTTTTGGTCTAAAGCAATTTGTTTCTTTCAATTTATTATGAAGTTGCTTATACTCAATAAGGGTGTTAGGTGTTTTAGATTTATGGCAATGCTTCTAAGATTTATCTCAGAGATGCATGAGTGTAATAGTTACTTTACTTAGCCAAGCGGTGGATTTGGTTTTGATTCTTTTAGTACTGGGGGGAAATGAAGCTATCAAGTAGGTTATTGAATGTAGTGTTGAAGTATGTAACAACATCATCAAGAGGGAGGGTTTTTATAGGGTTCCAGTTCATATGTTTTAGTGAGTCAGAGATAGCTAGAGGGAGGACATTTTTAGGGTACAAGTTGTGATGTTGTTGTGGTGAAGATGGAGGGAGGATGGTGAGCAATGTGCAAAGGCAGGAAGATTATCACTGAGGAAGTTGGGTAGGATGCTGTTGTCAGAAATGGAATTGGGGTGAGAAATTAATATCTAGTCTAGAATAATACCAGAATTATCTTTATTAAATCTGGTAGGAGAGGTAATTCTTTGAGAGTAGTTTTATAAATTTATATTCTGAGGTGATGTCGGTGATTGATTAGATGTCCAGTTTATATTTGCATAACCTAGGAGAATAATTTCATTGCTTATATTTTATATATATATATATATATATATATATATATATATATATATATATATATATATATATATATATATATATATATATATATATATATATATATATATATATATATATATATATATATATATATATATATATATATATTATGGTTTACCTTCATATGTGCCTTCTGCACACGAGCAAACTACAGATGCTTGAAAGGACGTTTGCAAAGTTCCCAAATGTCGAACGAAAAATGCTTTGAATATGCAATGAGCAAATGTACAGAGACATTCGATCATTGCAGATTCGGCATTGTGGGTGCAGATTGCACTATAGTGGGGATTGGAAAATGGACCCTTTCCCCACTGTATTGTGATCATTGAGTTAGTATATTAAAGTAGGGGGAGGTGGTGCAACCCCCCCACATGGGGGGTGCAGGGGGGCTTGCCCCACTGCATTACACTTCATTGCACTTCGTATTTGACTTTTGTGTTAGAAAATCAGCGAATCTGCTTATCGATTTGCTGATTTTCAAACATCGGAAACTGTCGCAGTTTTGAGTTTCGTGCTTAGGATTCTCTCATATGAGCAATCGCATGAGTGATTTTCGGCTATGTAAAGGTAAACCATACATTATATATATATATATATATATATATATATATATATATATATATATATATATATATATATATATATTAACTTATAAAAATAAAATAAAATGTAAAGGGTTCTCTTGGTATAAGCTTAAAATCCCTTTCAAATATAGAAAAATGCTCTAAAGTGATAGGGCATGAATGTAATGAAATATATTGTACCCCTTATGGGAGAAAGTACCTTCGGGGTTTGCTATCATTACCTTCTCTTGTTTTTCCCTTTTCTTTTGTATCATGTCTCTTGATGGTAAATAAGAGGGGAGCTTCCTTGCTAAGCCCTCCTTGGGCCTGGGTTCATGGGTTGCTGTACTCTGTTAGCCACTTGTTCTAATATTTGTAACACTGGAAAATCTTGCTTTTAATTACAATCATAAGGCCCCTGCTCATACAGTTATCTATTTTCTATTATCTCAGACATGTTGGGTAAATCTACTGTGGGGCACGTACCAGAAATGTACTGAACAAAATCTTCACCAGAAAAATTAGGTGAATCAAAATCTCCTGTTATTTTATTCAGTGGTTATGTTGTCTTATCATGATATTGTTTCATACCATGGCTTAGTTTCCTATTTTTACATTTTAAAATATCTTCACACTTTTTATCTGTTTGTAAAAACACATAATTGTAATGAGATGTGTAATAATCAAATAATAAATATTTTTTTTATTTTATCACTCAAAGCATTAACCTCACTTAAAAAATCAGCAATTTTACAAGCATTAAACTTAATCACAACTGAATTAACTCCGTACTATGATGGTCAAACATTGCAGTAAAATCATCGTTAATACTATTCTTATAATCTAATCCATTAGAACTTCATGAAGTCCTTGCTGTATAATACAATAGCTAACACATTCTTTAAAATAACCATCTGCAAAGTTCTAACTTTTAAAAGTTTCTTATCAAAAGCATAAATATTGTCATTAAGTAAACTATGGCTGAAACTGTCTGAAGTCCCATCTTTACAATGTGAATAATTATTAAAAGAGCAATGTTTTGATCACTATTTGATATTTATTGACTACATGGTATATTTTATATAATTTTTACTTATGTTTTTCCTAATGTATCTTATTTTATATCAATGGGCAAGATACCTTTACATGTTTAATTGATGACATGGTGTAATAATATAAAACAAAATGATGTATTCTTTGTCTTACATTCTGGTGAAGTCTCTTGGCTATTTTGGGACAAGATCGCTCAAATGGATTTATTGAAACCTGTTTGCTGTTTCAACTGTGCCATGTTGTTTGCGATCCCTCTTGTCTCCCAGAGCATTACTTCTCAGTTTAGTTGGTTATTTGTCTTGTTTTGTGAAGCTCTTGCCATTTGTGATTAACAGTTTAATTAAGTTTGTAGAACACATTAATGACATAACAGAATTTTTGAAATTTACTTACTCACACACTAGACATGGTATGAATTATTTGGATGTTACCCATTAAAGGGTTAATGCAGGTTTTAAAACCAACTTTTAAAACTCTAGTTGTCATCCAGGATACCAGAAAACTAACCTGCTCTGGGGATAAATAATAGTGCTGGCTAGAAGGGTATTGGAAGATACCTGGCTTGAAAAGGAAGTGGAATGTTTATGTAGTATAATCTTTAAAACAGAATACCCTGTGGAATTACTGTTAGAAGTCAGAGGTGAAATATTACGACTACAAGGGAAACGTAAATCAATTTTGGATATTATTTGTGAATGTGTCACTGAGAAAAACAACAACAACAAAAAAAAAAACTAAGAAATATGGTTATGAGAAAGCAATGATTATACAACACAGTTCCACTTCTGGATCACTTGAGGAGATTATTAACAAAAACTGGAGCATTTTTTAAAGTTGATTCCACAATGATGGATTACATATGTATCTGTCCAAAATTTGTTTATAAGAGAGGTTCTGTCATGAAGAACAGTTTTAAAAACATTAAAATTGAAGGGTTGGCAAAAGGAAATAGAGTAGGCACTACTATATGTGGAATATATCTGTACTGTTAAGACTGGCTTCCATCTGATCATGTACCAGCAGACTGGCCTTGTGGATACTGCCTCATACCCAACAGATGATCAAGAACAGACATTTCACAGTCCAGTGTGCCATTCATCCTGTCTGAGGAGTCGCACACATAGTCCATGTAGTCTTGCACTTCAGAATGCACAGCACGCAGTAGTCTTACAACCTCTTCTGAAGCTCTAGTGGAATTTGCCTGTGTCACCACAATGATCCTGCACATATGTTGGGTGTTAGCTAACGATACACCAATCTTTGGGTGAGGAATGCAAGCATAACTTCTTTGAGCATCTCTACTGACAGAGTATTATTACAACTTGAGTTACATTTCTGAAGAAGTTCGACCTGTAACCATGAAATGAACAAAAGCATTCAAATGTTGACGTAAGATTTATTAATATTATCTTGAACATACATGTAATCTCAGAAGCATAAGGCTTCTTTGCCATTAATATATAAAGACTAATTGAAAACCAAATTACTAGTCTAGTGCATTTTTAGTCAACTGAAGTAGTTAGCATGTTTCTAAGTTCATCCATTTGTGAATAGAGGTTTTTTATTTTTATGTAAGTTCTGGTCCATCTTAGTTGATAGATTTTAATCATATATATATATATACACACACACACACACACACACGCACACACACACACACACATACATATATATTTTGATTTATCATTTGAGAGATGGTTTGCGTTGTGCATAGGTGCTGGCCTTTGATGCCCTTTAGGGATTGACATTTTTGCATCCTGTGGCAAAAACTCAAAAAATCATTCAGCAAGCAGAAAGACTTAGCCATCACTCAAACAAATGAAAATGGCATTGGTAACACTTATCATATTGGGCCTTACTTATGATATTGAAATTTACTTTATCTGTAACTGCCTGAATGATTCAATCTGGTAATGAAGTACGTACTGAATATCTGTGCCATAGCTCCAGGATTTGAATTCATATAATGGATACTGTATCTGTAAACTTTTATGTGGCTGTAAACTTTTATGTGTTTCCTGGAGCATTCACATTAATAATAATAATGATAATAATAACAATAATAAAAATAAAAATATTTATAATAATAACAATTCTGTGTGCATGCTGTGGAACAAATGGTACGTGTAAGTAAATGAGAAAACATAAGTATCAAGGTACTATGGTAGTTGGCTATGAAAAGCACAGCACAGCAAAACAGCTTGGAAAATGTATTCACACTGCTTCAGTGGTATATCTTTATACTTTCCATGTGTAAATCCTAATGGAATACAACTGGGAGCAAATCACCTCATGCATATGCTGTATGGCCATTTCATCAATAAATGGCCTCCCATTAAATAATAATTTGTTTATTTCTATTTGTTTTCTGAGGTAGAGCACAGATCTCCATGGATCTTCAGTATTAATAATGATGATGTCAGTTAAAACACAAGTGCATCATACACAAGGACAACTAAAAATGTCACTTTTGTAGTCATTCAGTTGGCAGTGGTTAGTGATGACTATATAGAAATGGTAATTCTTGTCTATGACAAAAACTCAAAAACTAGTTAACACAAGTGCTAAGACTTTGGCGTTGGCCATGCACCTCATCTTGGTACCTTACTTTTGCATCAGCATACATCAGCATTTGAGATATAAGAAGTATTAATGCAAGGATAAAGTTTTCATCGTGAAATCATTCGTGTTTCAAATAATTACTTGAATGAAGTAACACCAAAAGAAAAAGTAATCAAAGAACAAACAGATCAGGACCAAAGTTTAAGCTAAGTGCTTTCATTCAAATTTAATCACAAACGTCATCAGAGCTAAAAACAAAATGGAGGGCATCACTTAAAAGCATCACTAGTCACATGACATGATTTAAACAGCCATAGTTGTTAAAGTGATATCATCTAAATAAAATGTTTTAAGAACTGTGTATGTTAAAAATAATAATTAATCCACATATAATATAAACAGCAAATGACAAAGTATTTATAAATCTAAAAACTATTACTTGAATTTAAGCAGACACTTAATATTGATGTTCTCATTTAAACCTGTAATTTGTCAGCCTGTAAAAGTATCTTCCAGTTTAATTCCTTTACTTCTAAGAGGCAATTAATATCTCAACAAAAAGGTTGTGTGTAACATAATCAACAACAAAATTTCTTAAAATTAAACAAGTCACTGAGTGTTTGCCTAAAGAATTTGTGGCAACCTTTTTTTTGATTGTTGCCACATTCTCACAAATACTCTTTGAGAGCTTTCTGTTAGTCTTCTCTACATAGAAACAATCACATGTTCACAAATAGCAAGATAAACAATGAATGTAGAATTACAAGCCAGCCTACTTTTGGCCAGAACTGTGTACCACTGTGCCTCAACACAACATTATATACAACAATATAGTACAACAGTTGCAGATCTTGACTTGACTATTACCATGTCACAGTGTGTATGTAGTACAATAAATCAGAATCGCATGACAGAAATGACCAGTAAAATTATTACTTAATAGACATCCTGTCATATTCACAGTAGTACAGTATTTATTGTATATTTCACAATGCACATAAAGATGTGGGCCGTGTTACTCAGGTAAATTCACAGTCGTACGAGTTTGTAGTCCTCAACTTACACTCTTGTAAGGTCAATCACCCTGATGTTTACTAGCTAAATACACAAATTTCAGTAGTTTATGTGTCATTTTGTCACAGGTTCAATTCCTAGGTCCTATCACTCAAAATTGTTTATTTTTATGTCATTTCATTACATGCAATAATACTGAAATAAAATGTACTAAACCAGTTTGCCGAAATTGGAAATAATGAATTACCAAAATTTTAGAAATTGTAACAGGGAATCGACATTTGAACACCAAAAGTTCCAATGTCAAAAGTCTGTGTTACCGGTAACATTTTTGCAGGTTGGCAAGCCCCCCTCAACCCCATATCTCCTTCATATTATATATTCCAACTCCGAGACTGCACTACTGTGAGAAAAGGGTATATTTCCTGATCCCCACTGTAGTGCGATCTCTTATTGGAATGTCAGTTCCACCTTAGCTAATGCACATTACCATTCATTAATAAGGAGTCAAGCATTTTCTGGATTGAAATTACACGAACTTGAAAACAGCCTTTTGACCTTCCAAGCTTCACACAAGTGCTGATCTAAATTTTGATAGTAAACTACATAGATCTATATCTATCTGAAAAAAAAAATAAATATATATATATATATATATATATATATATATATATATATATATATATATATATATATATGGGATGCGTACAGATCCCCGGCGGCACTTTCTGCTGAAGCAGAAATCACCGAACATACATAACCAAAAGTTCTGTTCACCGAAGCAGCACTTTTGGTTATGTATGCTGGTTGTGCCGGTCATCACTGCAGTGAGGTTAAGGGAGAATTCCCTTTTCCCCACTGTAAGTGCAACCTTGGAGTGAGGATATAAAAGTAAGGGGGTTTGGGGGGCACAGCCCCAAGCCCCCTTGCATAAAAGAAGATTTATTTTTTTTTTGTTTTTTTTTTTTTGAACAGACTTTAACGAAAGCGCTTTTTCGGTGCAAGCGCTTTCATTAAAGTGCGTTCAGTTATTGTGGATTCAGACTATTGAACTTTCGTTCAATAGTCCAAGATCCATATATATATATATATATATATATATATATATACATACATATATATATATATATATATATATATATATATATATATATATATATATATACATATATATATATATATATATATATATATATATATATATATATATATATATATATATATATATATATATATATATATATATATATATATATCTGTCTATACTGATCATCTCACATGGCCAAGTCTTGCTGCCATGTTTTTGACCTACAATGGAAATAACAAATACATTTAATTCTAACCCATTTCTCTGCCTTGTGTTGCACAAATGCAGTTCTTCACAGTGTCCATCATTGCGCAAAGGCTTGTGCATACAAGATTTGAATTGAGCTTTAATTCCCTGCCATTTATGGCAAGTTATGGTGAGGGTAGTGCTCCATTTAGAGTACAGAGGTGGTATGAGGAGAAGTCTTGCATTTTTAGCACTAGCACTCCTCATTAAATATCACAGCTGGAGGCTTCTGTTAGGTGACAATACTGAGTCTCTGTATGTGATTAAGGCATGGGATAACTTAGCCAAGGTTGTGACCTGTGGTATTGGCATTTCACACACAGGTAAACAAAGCTGTCATCATTACAGTGTCTTAAATAGGCAAAAACAAGACCTCCTTGGCTGATGCGAGTATGATTATAGGTCACATGAACCACAAAAGCTATGTAAGTATATTGACTGATAACTATGCTATACACTGCCATACTGTGGCAACATAAGCAAGTCTTCATTACCATTTTGTTTTCATGTGTAGACTCTCCAAAGATTGAAGGAATCCTTGAGGTGCATCATGAGAGATTCAGATGCCTCAGAGAGGCACTGGATAAGTAGGGATTCAGGCATAACTTATTGTCATTTCATATTTTCACTGATTTTGTCAATGATAGAAATAATGTGGACATTAGGCCATAAGTGGTTGCTGGAAAACTACATGAATATGCATATTCTACAGTTGCAAACCATTAAGACCTGTATGATTTGCTCATGCGACTTTGAAGTAGTCAATGGTTAGGTAAAGACAGATGTATGAGGATTTAATATCGGACAAAAGAAGCCATTTTCTGATATTTAGTTTACCATTCAGTAATTACCAGCTGTAATTATAATGTAGAATTGGATGTATTAAGTCCCAATATACATTTATTTAACTGCTCTCCATAAACTAGTTTCAAATAATGATACATTTTGTCAAATGTTTATAATTGTGAGAGGCAGGAATATGCCAGAATTATTATACCAACCATTTCCTTACACTATCATAAATGATGTAAAGAACACTAAAAATGTATGTGGAATATGTAACAACTGTGACATTAACAATTCAGTATATTTATATTTTTTTCTTTTCTGTTTTTCTACCTACCTTCATTCTCACTATCATTTCTATTCTTTTTTTGCCTTTTCTTGCATTAAAATATTTTCCTATATAATCATGACCACCAGCACAGGGAGCTATAGAGCCACAGTGGCTCAGACCATTATCCTCCCACAGGTGGCTGTGGGGGTTCCACCAGCCTTAGACCATTATCCTCCCACAGGTGGCTGTGGTGGTGCCAGCACCAGCTGCAGAGGAACCCAGCACATCTAGGTCAACATCTGGTAATGCTGTCTCTACAACATCTGCACTACGTACAACACCCGTGTAAGGTAGCTCTGTCTTGGGAACTGGTGCACTGGTGCACTGGTACCCTCTGGGAATAGTGACAGTGAAGGTGGTGAATATGTCACTCAAGAGTTGACAGGCCTGGTCGAGGAGATAATGGAGAAAAGTCTTGTTACCTTCACTGGCTGTATGGAACTAATCTACAGGAAACTGCCAAATCACTATTGCATCTGGCACTGTCTCTGGTATCTGCAGAAGAAGACAGTGATGACAGTTCTGATGGTGAGGACTACATTCCCACCGTATTCATGCTAGATGGTGTTGTGACTCTGAAGTGACAGACCTAACTCCATCCATGGAGTCCCACTTCATCTTGTGTCCATCACAACTCTGGTCAGTTTTGTATGTCCTGTATGTCTGTGTGTGCTTGCAACCTAACTTACCTTACATACCAGCTCATGTTATTCCTAAATACCTTCCTCTACATTCATTCATTCTGTCTTAAAATAAATAAACACACACACACACACATACACACACACACACACAAGAAATCACCCCCATACGTAACTCTGCACTTTCCCTGTGTATATGTAATACACTCCTAGTTTGGTTGAATTTGTCACATAATATTTTTGACTTGTTGTCACACATCATTTATGATGTAAATATTGATATTTACCAAACTCTTTCTACATAGCTTGTTATGACATAGATATCTATGGTCCTTTGGCTCAAGATGATTGTCACTGTTGAAGTGACACCCTGACCCCATGTGCAAAATGGGAAAAAGGAGTTGAGGATGGATAGATGGATCTATGGTCCTTTCATACCGCCATCATGTTCATTCCTTATTTACTACCCCAGTGGTCTACCTTCTTTTCGCTAACCATTTTCATCTCTCTCCTATCAATTCCATTTCTCTCCTTTAATCTGGTCAAAATATATTCACCCACCACACACATCTGCAAAAATGTCTTATTAACATAAATCGCTATGTTCTCAGTATTGACATAATGTTTGGCATTAAGCAGCAAAGTTTATTGCTAATACTTATTCTTTGGCGAAAACTCAAAAAATAATTATGCATGTGCCAATACTTGTATGGCAGTTGGCTCAGAGGGTGTGGCTGTGTTTTATAATTCCTGTAGTACATGGACTGTTTCCCTCAGCCCTCATTTGCCTACTCCATGACCTTGAGCAAGTCACTTAAGCAGACATTGCTGCCAGGTCACCTCTGAAAAGGGACTGTGTGTCCAGTGGACCTAACTGGTTAAAACAGGCCTTATTGTTACTTTGCCATCAGGCATATAAATAAGCTTGGTAGCAGAGCACTTCAGTGAGCAATTCTAACAGACAGAAAGTATTGTCAGTGGCTTTTGTTTATCAGTCCATGCATATTTGTATACCTGGTATGAGGAATCTATTCCACTGCATTCAGTGCACTGTTGTGTCACATTTTCCTTCCCCATGTAACAGTTTGATCTATTAAACTGGTACAATTACAAACATATTTGCAGACTGACATTAATAAGTACAATAGAAATCTCATTAGCATGTTTGCCTTGTTATTACCCAATACATTGTATAGACATAAGAGTGGATTTTTACTGATGCAGACATAGCCTGAGACCTCTTTGCAATAATGCATAATGCAGTGATCTGAAGGTGAACAATCAGGAATGCATGGATGGTACTCCACTGTCTGACAGTAGTCAGGATCACCCAACACCTTCCTGTTCAATGCATCTAACTGTAACGTTCTGATTGCAATTCTGCACAATTCTTTTACCTGTGATTTTTTACATATATAGCAATCCAAGTCTCTTCAAAAGATCACCTGTGACAGCACTGTTTGTAGGAACATCAAATCTGTGATGAATATATCACTTTATCCCTCATGACTTCCACTGCAGTAATTTGTACATAGTATCACTGTTGCACATGTGTATCATTCCCTACCATGACAATTGATGTGAAATAACAAATGTATCACTTAACACATATGGACATAGCACTTTTGAATACCACAACAAATTACTCTTGCTATGTCTCTGTGATGCTTGACTTTGAGCAAAGTTAACTAATGAAAAATGATACCATGTCCTATGGGGAAAAAAAAAACTGATGACAATTTGCTTTTGACTGCATTCATATGCTGCTCCTTGATCTAATTTGCTTAGCCCCACTGCAAGACAGAAAGCAATACTATTATGAGTATGGGGTTACAGGCTCAACTGTTTAATGTAGTCGAGAGGATGTTACTTATCAATGCAGTAAGCTGTGAAATTTGACCATTGACAGTGTCTGTCTTTTTGTGTTTGTTTTTCCCTGTAAAAGAACTGACACACAAAATTTTGTTTAAGTAGCACTTGTGTTTCCTAAATGACAATAAAGTTTTCTTTGAATCTTTGAATCTTTGAATCCTTGTCTGCTTCACAAATCACATTACCCATTCCTCCATACATGTGTCATGCTCTTTTTAACTGTGTGCTTTCTGAAAACTCAAATGCAACTTCCTCTGTGGCATCTGCATTTAGTGCACAGCTCTCAAGAATGCAATGTGAAATAGGAGTTTGAATTTTAGCAGCATGTGTGTGGTGTGTGTGTGTGTGTGTGTGTGTGTGTGTGTGTGTGTGTGTGTGTGTGTGTGTGTGTGTGTGTGTGTGTGTGTGTGTGTGTGTGTAAAAGCAGATAGTAACAGGCAGAACTGCTGATGTAACAGATGTGAGATGCACAATTCTACTTAATGGTAACTTTTACACATGGAAAAGCTTTTAACCCCCCCCCCCCCCTCCCCAAATGTTGTAGTCGCTTTTAAAAGAGACTGTAAGCATTTCAGCACATTGTTTAACCTGATACTTCAACTCTGTGATTTCTGACAATTCTGGAATGGCTTTCTCTTTAGCTTCAGTTGGTAGAGCACATATCTCAAGAATGTAAAGTAAGGTAGGCAAGTGTTAAAATCCAGCAGTGTGTGTGTACAATGGTAACTGTCAGCAGGCAGGATTGGCTTACTTAACAAATATGAGGTTTATAGTTCTACTTATTGGTAACATTTATATAGGGGTAGGGCATTTACTCCCTAAAAAAATGCATCACCATTCCCTTCATTGCGAACAATGTCCCTTCACACTATCAAATCAGCAACAATACCCTAAGTACCCACAAAGTGGTAAGGGACCTGGGATCACAAGTTGACTGTGACCTTAACTTTGACCATCATGTGTCAACTGTAGTAAAGGCATCGCCTTGAAAGCAAAAAAGGTTATAACCTCTCTATACTTGGCACTAATCCGGCCCATAATTGAGTATATTACCCATTTGGCATGTACCGTACAAAGCACCTGCAGCAATTGGAGAGACCTCAGAGGTTTCTAACTAAGAAGATCAAGGGACTCCAGCATGTGCCATACACAGACCATCTAAAGTCCCTGTCACTATACTCTATATTGTATAAACCTCTTAGGGGTGACTTATGCCTGGCTTACAGAGCAATCTCAGACCCAAACCTAATGAACTTGCTGCATATCCATAAATCAAATGGAACTAGGGCTACCCATTCCAGGGACTAAATATGGCCTGTGACTTAAATAGGATATCGTAGAGGGATAGATTTATTTCACAGTGATTGCTACATCTTTGGAATGTGAAACTGAGTACCTCTATGACACTGTTCAAGAGGAACCTGGATGAGTGGATGGGGCACCATATATTCTTACCGGGAATAGCACCCACAACCATCCTGGACATGGGCAGCCATTACTAAATGCAATCTTGGGTATTAACTAACATTTCTATGGTATTACATTGGAAGTAAATGGCTATACTTAAAATGGCCTCCTAGTCACTAGCCTAGTAATCTCCTATGATCATATGAACTCTTGCAGCTTCCACAGTTCACTGTAACCCTGATGTGATGTTCCAAATGTCTGTGAGGTATTTTGGGTGTTGTGATCCAACAATTACTGCTGCCTGTTGAACAATGCTCAAGTCACTTGTCAGTTTGCCATAGTGCTGTAACACAATTCACATGTTTGTTTTCTCACAACTGTTGTACAAATTCTTGTGTGGGGGCATTAGTTAAAACAAATGTCACATGATTGAACCCATCTGATGTGCAATGAAGCAGAATATGAAAGACTGGAAACTATTTGAAATGTTGGAACCTGTTAGAGCAAACCCTGAAATATGGAGATTGAGTGGCCGAAATCTCAGACTTACACAGACTAATTTCAAGATGCCATTTCTCAGAATATTCCGTTTTTTCCAAGGTAGGGTGATTTTGCAGTTGGTGTATATAAGTTCAGGGGTATGGGGGCTTTTCCAGGTTGCAGTGGAGCTCCCCCTACAAAAAGAAGTTTAAAGGAGAAGAACAATTTTCAAAATTTGTTCTTCTCCTGTATTTATGGTTTTTGGTGTTTTGTTTTGTTTTTTTGTTTTTTTTGGCTTTTGGCATGCTGCCTTTCAAGTGCCATTTCAACAGGTTTCCAGAAGGACTTGTTCTTAGACAATGATAACATACTGATCACATGTGTTCTATAGAATCTCATTGAATGTGACTCTTTCTTATGGGTCATTCTATATACATTTAAAAGTGGCTATACATTCTCACACATACTTGCCAATGACGTTCCTCCATATGCGTATTTTTTGTCAAGGGTTATATCACAGTAAAGATTTAATGACATGTCCCATGTCTCCCATGTACAAGCATTTCACCTGTTACGATTTTCACAGCTTGTCCAGGATATGTATAATAATAATTTACATGATGGTACACCTAACATTTGTGGTTGTCTGGTATATATCTTAGGATTGCAATCACTAATGACCAATGTTTTCCGTTTGTCTCACTTCATACCCTTCACAAGATGTATGCTACTGTCACAACTGTTGTTTTATCCACTTTCACAACTTTGAGGAATAATGAGTAGCAGGTTTTCCATATGTTTTTGCATGTGTCCACACAATTTTGTATATAGTTGTCTGGTTTAGATATGCACATGTTGAATTCAAAAACACTTAAATGCTGCTCGTATTGTCCTACAACAGTTTTTCATATGGAACATTCAATGACTGCTTGCTAATGTAAATCACATTGCCAGTAATGTTCAACATCTCCATAACTGGAGCTAAATTTGTCAGCCAACAGACTCATTATATCCTGCTGTTCCATGTAGGTATCTCTATTTTCAATCAGTTCAGTATACTGTTGTGTACTGACTCTGAGGTTTAGACACAGCAGAAGAAAGCTTTGTGGTTGTCCTTGGTCTGTGAGGCTATCTTAACTACAAAATTGGATTTGTTAGACTTAATTTCTCCTCTTGGATCTTCATTACGATTGATGAGTGAGTTTTTATCCTGCTGGGACATATCGCTTCCTAATCTTATCTATGTCCTTTTTCCTACTGTTGTATAACCTGCATGTGTTTGGATTTCAGTAGGGTGGTTTGTTTTTAAGAGTTTGTTCTGGGCTTATTAGGTAGGCACAGCTGTCTCTATGTATTTTGTAAGATGATTCTTCTAGATTTCTGTGAACAATTCTGCATACATAGCTGCGTTGTGTGAAGTTAGACTAAGAGTAGTCTCTAAGTGCTGTGGAGTAAGCTGTGATCACATAACTGATTTTTTTTTTGTTGTTTTATTTTTTTATGAAGGAGACAGTCTATTGTCTCCTCTTACCAGAGAGGACACCGCACTGGGGGAGGGGGGTATACAGTGATATCACATGATTGTGAGTACTAGGTGCAGTATGTTTGCACCCCTAGTGGGTGTCCAGATCATCTGGTTCAAGGTGTCAGTGTTTACAAAGTCCAGGAATCTCTGGCCTTGTACATTTGGGATTGTGTAAGAATCACAGTTTATAGTGGGGTTGTTAAAATTGTCCTTGCATATGGAATTGGGTTGAATGGTGAGTGATTGTTTTCCTAGACCACATTAACCATACAACTGGATTTTTGAGATTTACTTTCTGCCACTCATATGACATTATTAATTACTTAGATATCACTGTTTTGAAAGACACAACCAACAAAAGCTTTAGGTCTAGCGTCTACAAGAAATCAACTTTTTTGAATAGTTACCTACACAACACAAGTTCTCACTCATAGCTATGTAAGATAAATATCTTCAGAGGTCAGTTGATTAGGTCAGCTTATATGTGCTCCAACTTTGACTCTTACTCAAGTGAAGCTTGTACCATCATGGACATATTCCTACAAAGGGGTTACCCAAAGAATCCTCTACTTGAAGTTAGAAATGAGATCTCTGGTGAGTGGGGGACTAAATATCTCCCAGTACTAGGAACAGAGGCAAATTTCAATAATTACTCCAAACACATGACCAATACAAATACTGATATTAAATGTTTTAAGACTTCATTAGTACTCACCCACAGTTCAGTCCCCAAGGAAATCAAAGATCTTATTATAAGAAACTGGGATATTTTTAAAGTCAATGAGAGTATACACAATACTTTGGATGACACCCCATCTTTTGTTTATAACGAGGGGATGAATATAAAATGCATGTTAGAACTACGAATGGATGATACACTTACTTTCACCCCAAAAAACACCAGAAAATGCAGGGCTTATGATCAATGTTCCAACATTTTAGAAAAAGACTTTATTATTTTGGATCAATTTCTTCACACTAAGATATACTTGTCTGATGGTAACTGTGGATATAAGAGATTTATTTATATTACTTTCTGTACCATTTTCCCTGCATTTTATGTGCAAAAGACAGAAATACAGTTTTGCAAATCCATTTATGAGTACAATTACAGAATTTCCAAGCGTAATCTCAACAATGCACTACACACAGGCATATACCAATTTTTCAAAGTTTTTATTTGGGATAATGGAAATCATTCCCTTCAACAGCAGAGGTGGTTCTTGGGAAATCAAAACGGAGTATAGGGAACTATTCTGGCAATTAAAACTAAACGCATCCTACTACCCTGGTCTTATGAGAGCATATCTATTTTACTGGTTCTCTAACTAAGAGCAGCAACACAGGAGTTATTTTTGTGTGTGTGTGTGTGTGTGTGTGTGTGTGTGTGTGTGTGTGTGTGTGTGTGTGTGTGTGTGTGTGTGTGTGTATGTGCGTGTGTGTGTGTGTGTGTGTGTGTGTACAGTCTATGATTTGTAGCTCTTTAACAAGCATTTCATACTAATACATGTTTTAGTTTTAAAACCACAAACACAAACTTCATTTTGTCAACTCTGACCTTTGTACACGACTTCCTTTTGGTATTCATAGCGGCACTTTAATGTTTATTATTTTCTGTATAATCTAGGACTTTGTAGATCCTTATCAAGCATTTTATACTAATGTATGTTTTAACTATGTATTTTGAAACCAGAAACACAACTTTTATTTTGTTAGCTTTGCCCTTTGCATATGACTTCCTTTTGGTATTTATACTAGCACTTTTATGTTTTCAATGGTTCTAATGAAGTCCTATATTGAGGATAAACGTGCTTAACCATTACTACTAAGTTGCTTTGAAAGATTTTTAAAATTTTCTGTGGATTTTATTAAATATTTTTATACTACATTGAAGTGTTTTATTTTTAGTTCCTGTCCTCTGCACTACATGAGCCTTTGTTTAGTGGTTCTTAGTATTATTTTGGCTGCATGGACACACCCTGTGGTTTCAGTTCTAAGTTTTTCAATCGTGATATAGTGAGTATGGCAGGAGAGTTACGTTTCTTTGTGAAAGAATATGGGACTTTGATGTTAGGGAACAAATGTGTTATATGGACACTATATGAACTTTGGCCTTGAGCTGCTAAATGCACAGGATTTAGTGAACAATTGTCAGGTGAAATTCTAAAAATGACGCAGGCTGTGGTGTTAGTTGATTGCTGAGGATAAACTGTCTGGTAGTAAACACAGAGAACTATGGCTATGTACTATTAATGAGCTGCATCTTGTAGTCTAAAGTGCAGGGTTTGATTCTTTCTACCCCTGTTTTGCCTGCTGTGTATACCTCATCAAATGCTAGCAAGTAACCCCTGAAATAAGGCACTTTGGCCCACTTGGTGTACCTGGTTAATGAAATGAATAAAGTAAAAAAATATACAGCAAACTAAAGTATGTGAGTTAACCTGAGAGGTAAGCAACATCAGTGGAGAAGCAGACCCTGAAATTCAAGGAATGAAGTCCAATGGGTGAATAAGAGACCTTTTCTCCTCATGGGATCTCAGCAAAGGTGTTCAAAAAGTTGGTGCCAAAATGGATGTAAAGAGGATGCTGAACTGGGAGAAGGCTGTTAGTATACCATTCCCTGGAAGAAACTTTAAGTTTGTATTATAAGATAAGGAGTGGAGGGAGGTAGCATGATTATCCCAGAGAACCGAGACCTGGGCATGGGAGGTGGGCAGGAGAGTTCTACTCCGACAAGGAAAGGCAGCAATATATAATTGGCGGATGATAAATTTATAAGCTTAGGACAATGGGTGAGTATACAAATTTGCTAAGAGTGAGAGGCTACCATTTTAACTCATGGTCTTTTGGCCTCTTCCACATGGTGGGGGTGTCATGACTCTAGAGTCATATGCAAAATGCATTTAAATGAATGCATATAGAGTCAATGGGTAACAATAATGAATGATCAAATATAATAAACATATCAAGTGAAATGTGATATAGAAATCAAATGTAAGATGTTATATACAGTACAGTGATAAGCTGGCATAAAAATTAGCTCATTATGTTTGTCTTTTTTTGGTTTAGGGGAAGGGAAGGCACAAAGAGAATTACAAGTCCGGCTGTAGTATTTCTGTTTACATTTTACTTATTATATATCTTAGTAGCATACCTTCCTTCTACAGGTCTAGGTAGCATCCATATACCACAAGAAATATGGCATTCTATCCTAGATGGAATGCTCTAGTTTACTTCCAAACAAACTGTGGCATGTACACAGCTTATATGGATTCCAATCAGTTCCATAATCAGACTTATTTTTAATTTGTATTAGCATAAACACACACACGTTAGCATTGACTTATCTGAACATGCTTTACCATGTTATTAGAGCAGTATGTTTCTGTCGATGTACAAGCTAGTAAGAGACCTATTGTTATTATTATTATTATTATTATTATCGCTATCATTATTATTAGTAGTAGTAGTAAAAGAATAATGAATATCATACAGCATCAGATTTAAAACTTACATTAGTATGTGGATGAGTCTCCTGCCCTTGCTAAAGGACTATTTGTGCATTCACAAAAAATATCATTCATTCCTAACAGAGGTTCCGTAAGTAAAACTCAAGAAAGATAAGGAGAAAATACTGTCTGGAAAGAATCCTGCAGCTGATCAATAAATAGCAGATCAAGCTCCTACTATGGTGCAAAATGTGACTTCCTATAATCCAGAGGAAAAAACAATAAGACAGATGAGCTCAGAGTTGATTAAAATATCCAAAAAATGAAGGAGTATATCAACTCAAATAAAAAGGGGCTGGAAAAATGGACAAGGATTTAAACATATATTCAGATAAGCTGATAAAACTGCAACAATCAGAGATCGAAATAAGAGAAAAGGATGGCTGAATAAGAGACTGCTCAGGAAGACATGTTTAAAAAACGGGTAGAATTAGATGAAAAAGCATGTAGGGAAAACCTGAGATTTTCTGCTGTAGGCAGAGAAACTGGGAGGAATAGACTATATTTTATGAAAGCACAAATAAGTAACTGGATTGATATTCCACAGCAGGAGCTGTAAAATGAAAGGGCACATTCTGTGTAGGCTTCAAACCTGGCCACAAGAAAGCAGACAATACATCTAAGATGCAATCCTACCAGCAGAAAGAGCTGATTCTGACAAAACTGTGGTAGAAGGACAAACTACTAAATATTGGAGAGAGCAGAGTGATTA
The DNA here is from genome assembly GCF_019279795.1 of Protopterus annectens. Classification (NCBI taxonomy): domain Eukaryota; kingdom Metazoa; phylum Chordata; order Ceratodontiformes; family Protopteridae; genus Protopterus; species Protopterus annectens. The sequence continues at coordinate 1,615,701,300 of NC_056726.1, forward strand.
CTCACCATACCCCAGGCAGAAGAGGATTACATTTATTCTAGCAATCAGGGAATGTCAAGAAACAGGTATGAGATTCAAGCTGGTGCATCCATCTCTTGCCAGAATATTTTTTTCCTGGAGGGTCTAAGTCATTTTTTTATGCAAAATATGCTAAGGGAAATACAAAAGTGTATCCAACAAAAAACAAGATATCAAACAGAAGGGGATCCTGGTTCTTATTCCTCTAATGTTGAAGGTCTTAGACAGACTACGCAAATGAAACCTTTTCCAATGTTACAAAGAAACTAAGTTGAGAGACAGACAAAAGCATATGAGTTGACTGGAATAATGAGAAGTATGTTGGAAATGAACCAGAGACTGGATATGGGAGATGGCGATCAACAGGAAGAAGACCAGCAACTCAGGAATTAATGAATAAACATGGGATTACAAAGCATCAGTCACATTTGCAGATTTCTTTTAAGCAACTGTTTTTAGATAATAACTCCAGAACACAAGAGGTTTTAGCACAATGGCTCAGGCTTCAGAAAGAAGAAAGAGCAGTTGCCAAGCTTAGGGTGCTTATAACAAGAAGAATAACCAGAGATCCTGTACAGATATTAGAAATATTTTAGAAATTTTGTAAAAATCTATAAAAACAGATGTGGAAATTAATAAAAAGTTTAAATGGAAATAATAATGGAGGAATTAATTATGCCAAGGTTAGAGGTTAATGAGGCTTAATTATTAACATTTAGGATAGAAGGAGATGAGATAAAAATGCTAATGCATAACCAGTCTACTGGAAAATCTCAAGGAATGGAAGATATTCCTGTGGCGGTTTGAAAGCTGGAAGGGAAGGAAATAATAAAGATCTGGAAGGTTTAGTTTAACAATATTCTAAAATGAGGAGAGCAACCAACATCCTAGAAGAAATCCGTGGTGGCTGTAATACCAAAAGATAGTAAAGAACCATCAGATCCAGCCTCATATTGGCTCTTTTAATTCTAAACCATGATTAGAAAGTGTTCATGTCTATCCTCTAAAGCTAGCTATGAAAACAGAATTGCAGCACATAGTAAAGACAAAAACAAGGCCTTTTATAATTATGTAAATACCCAGATTTGCTCTGAACTACTCCACAATGACACCTCCTATACTGAGCCAACAGATATTGCCAATATACTGGCCAACAGATTCAGTGCCAACTTTACCCCTCTCTCCCCCACCAAAGGACCAATCACAATATCAGTAGATTGCGGCACCCAGTATTACTGCTGCACAAGTTAAAACAGCACTGTCCAAAGCCATGAATACAGCTTCTATGGGACCTGACAATATCCTTGGCTGGGTTGTACATGAACTACAGAGTGAACTGGCACCACACCTGTGTGCCCTGTTCAATCACAGCCTCATCTCAGGCTTTGTCCCTACTGAATAGTGCACTGTTGCAGTCATCCCTCTTCACAAAGGAGGCGCATCTACAGACCCTGGGAACTGTCACCCTATTAGCATGATGAGTCTGATATGCAGAGTTATGGAACACATCATCATGGACCTAATAAACAAGGATATAGGGAATCTCCAAAATCTTTGTCCCACACAGTTTAGTTTTCTGAAGGGTAGATCATGCCTGCTCAACCTGGTCGACTTCTTTGAGTCAGTCACCAGAGCTATGGATGAAGGCAAGGTGGTTCATACAGCCTACCTTGATCTGGCCAAGGCCTTTGATACCATTACCCACTCAGGAATCATAGGAAAACTCACTAAGCTAGGCATCAACCCCTATATCACTAGGTGGGTTGCAAACTGGCTCACCAATAGAACCCACAATGTGAAAGTAGGTGACTCCAGATCATATTGCCGACCTGTCATGAGTAGTATCTGACAGGGTTCAGTCCTGGGTCCTCTCCTGTTTGGTATCTACTTCTCTGAAATCCAGGCCAACACAAAGGGACTCTGGCTGACAAATTCCACATATGATTGCAAGTTGGGAGCTATTATTAACTCCCCAAGTGATGTTGACATCCTACAGAAAGGCCTCACTGTGACCAACAACTGATTTCAGAACCATGGACTTAAGCTCAATGCCAAAAAATGTGTTGTCATCTACTTTGAGAAAAACCTGGTTCCCATGAATTACCACACTGATGGTAGTCCACTGAACACAGAAGGAGTTATAAGAGATCTGGGAACACAGGTTGACAGCAACCTCTCTTTTGACCACCACATTGCCAGTGTGGTCAGAAAGTCCTTCTATGTGGCACATTTTGTTACTAAGGGTTTTGCATCCAGGAAGAAAGAGGTCATTGTCTCTCTCTACTCTGCCCTCATTAGGCCAGTCATTGAGTACAATGCCCCATTTGGCATGTACCTCATTAGATTCCTGCAACAACTGGAGAGGCCACAAAAGTACCTCACAAAGAGGATCCTAGGCCTTAAAGACTTGTCCTGTGTGGACAGACTCAAAAAACCCCAACTATTTATTTATTATTTATTGACCGGGAAAGTCTGACTAGGTTCCACAGAGCCTGTTTTCAGTGGAGGCCCTGGGAGAAATGCTCCAGATGCATGTCTTTGGAATGTGGGAGGAAACCAGAGTACCTGGAGGAAACCCACATGAACACAGGGAGAACATGCAAACTCCACACAGAAGGCACCCCAGCCGAGAATCGAACCAGAGAACCTCTTGCTGTGAGGTGACAACGTTAACTGCTGCACCACTGTGCCGCCCACTATTGTCTGTCTCATATCGCCTACTTAGAGGCGATCTCTGCGTGACTTACAAATCCATGTCTGACCCAGCTCTGTTATATCTAAAGAAATCCCAATCTCTATGACCCACATGCTCCGGAGACCTCAACCTCATTATCACAATCAACAGTACAAGCTGGAGGGACAGGTTCATAACCCTGAGACTGCCCATGCTGTGGAAAAGACTTCCAATATATGTCAAACAGAGCACCTCACTGGCCCTCTTCAAGAGAAATCTCGATGAGTGGATGGGAAATGGAAAATTCACCCCAGGGATCACTCCAGTGGCTCTACTTGACAGAGGCACTGGGAACTAAGGTCAGGTGGCACGATGAAAACAGTAATCCTATGGGCTAGGCTTATAAAGGCTCCAGGGCCATTAGCCTAGTGCACACCTATGAACCTATGAACCTATAATGGCTAAAAAATGGCAAGGGTGATGCCAAAATTTATAAATATCTCTCAATGTGGTTTTGTGGAAGATGTGCAAACATTTGACAACATTAATAGAACAATGATGATCCAGAAGGAAGCAGAATGCAAGAAAATACCAGTGATGTTGGTGAGTCATGATGCAAAGAAAGCATTTAACAGAGTAAGCTGGGATTGCATGAGTAGAGCAATGTAAGCATTTGTGATTCGTGATAAAATAAAAAAAATGTTGATTAGCAGGAGATATGAGAAATAGGAGGCAAAACTTAAAGTGTGTGTGGGGGGGATTATTCTCTTTGAGCAAAGAAAACAGGCAGCGGTGTCATCGTTACTCTTTGTTATTTTATTTATTTTTAGAACCATTGGCAAGGAAAATAAGGGGCTTCAAAATTCAAAGATATAATTGGTATGGTGAGCAAGAAAGGTTATCTTTATTTGCAGATGATATTAATTTGTAAAGGATAAAACCAGATAAAACAAATAAAAAAAATTCAATGCTGTGGAACATTCTGAGATAGTTTCAGTTTTTTTGGGATACAAAATTAATAAAGATAAAACAAAGCCAATAGCTGTAAACTATGTATTCATGGGGACATGACAAACTGAAGTACTTAGGAGTATGGAATAAAAAGGATGATGTTATGGCAGCTAAGGACATATAGGAAGAGACTAAACAAAGGATAATACAAATACTGAGAAACTGGAAGCTCTGCGTTATGGATATAGATAGCAAGATGCAAGCAGTGATAATGTTTTTAGTCCCTTTAGTTTTATATACAGGTCACACATATGTTTATCAACCAGGGGAGATGTTGTGGAGAGCAATTCATATGTAGTTGAAGGATTTTATCTGGGAGGGGAAAAGGAAAAGTGTCAAGTGCGATACATTGATCCTTTCAGTAGAACAAGGTGATTTGGAACAACCTGATTTGAAGAAGCATTTCAGAGCTATTCAATTAAGTCTCCTATACATAGCAAAAACAGAAAGATACAATTCAACGTGGATTTGGATGATGAAGAAACAGGAGGGAAGCTGAAGAAACAAGGGCAGAATGAGATTTTGGTTGCAAAACCTTAGGGAGAATAATAATGACCAAACAGAATTTTATATTTGTAAAGTAGTAGACAGTATTCTAAGAACTAAGCCAACTCAGCAATGGAGAAAGGATATTCTGCTGATAGGGATGATTGCAATTAGGGGTATACAAAATAGGCAACATGGGGTTGAAATATACAGGAGAAAACTGCAAAGAAACCAAGGTATGGAGAGCAAATGATTTTAGATGGAAAGGTAATAGAATGGTAAGGGGTCAAGAATTAATTTGGACTTCAGGCTTGAAATTGGCTTCCCTATCAACGATTGATATGTTAGTACAGGCAAAGAGAAAGGAATATGGTAATCCTAAGAGAAATAACAGCACTAGTAGATATTTTAGTAGATTATAGAACAGAAGCTGCTGACAAAAAAAGAGATAATTAGTATGGCATATAAAATATTTTATGATAACTATAGGAATCAACCAGAGGATGTTAGAAAGACTCCAGAAGAGAGATTGGATAAGCAGTTCACAAAGAAACAATGGGAAGATATATACATGGTTCCCAAATATGCAACTACATCTGTTAGCTTTAGAATCTTTGCCTGGAAGTGTTTGCATAGGCATTTGTATACACTAAGCAGACTCTGAGGAGTTTTTCCTCAGGTAGATTGCAAATGTTGCAGGTGTGATGCGGATGAAAGAGTAACTGTGAGCATATTTTTAGGCGTGTAATGAGATGGCCAACTTTAAAAATTCTCTGCAGACTACTGTGTCAGAAATACTGGCTGAGCAACTTGGTATAACTAAAGAAATGATTTTG